>NC_054848.1:46799596-46852542 GCF_018345385.1 Vulpes lagopus | reverse complement strand
CCCAGCAGCATAGGTAAGGTGGGAGTAGGAGGACACATTTTTTTCCCTGAGCCCATTTTCCATAGGTGGTTCCCTTTTAGCTATTTTTTTTTAAAGATTTTATTTATTTATTCATAGAGACACACAGAGAGACACAGGCAGAGGGAGAAGCAGGCTTCATGCCGGGAGCCTGACGTGGGACTCGATCCAGGATCTCCAGTATCACGCCCTGCCACAGGGGCTGCCCCCCTTTTAGCTATTTTTAAGGTAAAATGTTGGCCCCAGTTTTTTTGTTTTGTTTGGTTTGGTTTGTTTGTTTAGAATATACAGAAAGAACGTCAGAGGAAGCTGTACCAAAGCAAGGCTGCTCAGGGCTTAGGAAACCCAGACAGAGGGTGGCGCCTTTTTTCAAGATTCCATCTCTACCCTAAAGCTCAGGCCGTACCACACCCCACCCCCACGTTTCCTCCCTCTGTCTGCCTCCTTTTCGCCCACCGCAGCCCCCCATTCCCAGTACGATCGGATCGCCTTTAAACCAGGTAATCGCCTTAGTCTCCACAGCAGTTCTGGGAGCTCCTGAGTAGAGGGGGTGGAGTGCGCAGCGACCTCAGCCCGAGCTCTTGGTGGGAGGGGTGCCGGGGGCACTAATGGCGCGCCGCGGCCATGACGCTGGTCAGATCATTCACAGAAATCACTTGTTTCATTCCATTTACAGTCGCAGCTCCACTGCAGACGCCTTTCTTCTCAGGCCGGACGGTGAGGTGATGGCCCAAGTTCGGGAAACTTCCTTGCCCTCCGGCTCTTTAGTCCTCTGGAGCTCTGGAGGTGGGGGAGGAGCCTCTCCCGAGGAGAAGGCCAAAAAGGCGGGGGAAATGGAGAAAGACGCGGTGGGGGCGACAAAGGCGTGTTCAGGCCAGGATGCTAAGGAGATGAAGCTGGAGCTGCTACAAGATCATAAGCCTGTTCCTGAGGATAACTTGACGTGGAGTGACAGCGGAGGTGATAAGAAGGTGCTCCCTTCGTCCCCTCCTCGCTGTTACATCAGCTCTTCGCCCCTTTGCCCGCGCCGCAAGCCCCGCCCAAGGCCCCAGCCTCGCCGGCTCCCGAGGCCCGCCTGGGCTCTCGGCCCCACCCCAGCCTCCATCCCATCCTCCCCCTCCCCTTCCCCCACTGCCTCTGACCTGACCTCAGCCCTGGCGACCCTAGGGCTGGCCTCAGATGCTGCAAAGCATCTGACCCTGGATCTAGGCCTCAGATGCTGCAAAGCTTTTCTGGTGGCCTAGGTGGCTCTGGGGATCGAAGTGGTTTAGGGGACTGGTTGCTGGAGGTGGAGTTTGGTCGGGGTCCAACGGGGTGCTCTCATGTGGAGAACTTTAAAGTGGCTAAGAACTAGCGGAAGAACCTAAGGCTGATCTACCAGCGTTGCGTATGGAGTGGGACCCCAGAAACTAGGAAACATAAGGCAAAGACGTGCGTTTGTCATGTATGTAGTACCCGTATGAACAGACTCCACTCTTGTCTCTCCTGTGTCTTTTTTGGCTGCTTTACTGAGAATCATATTCACAAACATGCAGAAACAAAACAGCACAATTTAGCTGTAGATCTCTACCATGGGGTTATATCTTGCTTTATGTGTAAGGATTATGTATATGACAAAGACATGGAATGGATTGCCAAAGAAACAAAGGAGAAAAATTTGAAACTATTAACTTCCATCTCAACAGGTGTTTCTCAACAACAGTGTATAACATCAGATGTTGAAGAGAAGCATTCAACCTGTGAGTCAAAGGAACAGGAGCCAAAATTTGTGAAACCCAAGAAAAAGAGGAGAAAAAAGTCAGTCTATACTGTAGGCCTGAGGGGGCTAATCACTCTTGGGAGCACATGCTTTATGAATTGTATTGTCCAGGCACTTACCCATATTCCTCTATTGAAGGATTTCTTTCTCTCTGACAAGCATAAATGTAGAATGACAAGCCCAGCTTGTGTCTTGTCTGTGAAATGTCTTCTCTTTTTCATGCTATGTGCTCTGGGAGCCGAACTCCTCACATTCCCTATAAGTTATTGCATCTAATATGGATTCAGGCAGAACATTTAGCAGGGTATAGGCAGCAGGATGCCCATGAGTTCCTTATTGCAATATTAGATGTGCTGCATAGACACAGCAGAGATGATAATGTGGAACAGGAGGCCAATAACTCCACATGCTGTAACTGCATCATAGACCAAATCTTTACAGGTGGCTTGCAGTCCGATGTCACATGTCAAGCTTGCCATAGTGTCTCTACTACAATAGACCCATGCTGGGACATCAGTTTGGACTTGCCTGGCTCTTGTGCCACATTCAGTTCCCAGAATCCAGAGAAAGCTGACATCACAGTGAATAGGGATGACCACATACCAGGAATTCCCTCACTCACAGACTGCCTACAGTGGTTTACAAGGCCAGAGTATCTAGGAGGCAGTGCCAAAATCAAATGCAGTAGTTGCCAAAGCTATCAGGAATCTACTAAACAACTCACAATGAAGAAATTACCTATTGTGGCCTGTTTTCATCTCAAGAGATTTGAACATGTAGGTAAACAGAGGAGAAAGATTAATACTTTTATCTCCTTTCCCTTGGATATGGACATGACTCCATTTTTGGCCTCAACTAAGGAGAGCAGAATGAAAGAAGGCCAGCCAGCAACAGATTGTACATCCAATGAGAATAAGTATTCCTTACCTGCAGTGATTAATCACCATGGAACTTTGGAAAGTGGACACTACACCAGCTTTATCCGGCAACAAAAGGACCAGTGGTTTAGCTGTGATGATGCCATTATCACCAAGGCTACCATTGAGGACTTCCTCTACAGTGAAGGGTATTTACTGTTCTATCACAAACAGGGTCTAGAGAAAGATTAGTCTTAGGAGACCACTTTCCAGGAAAAAAAAAAAAAGTAAAAGAAGTGAATATACAAGGATCCTGAAGTGACACACAAACCTACCTGGAATGGACAATGACAACACCCATACAACAACAAGCACCTCTTGAAGTTTCACAAGAATCTACCTGGCATGGACAAGGACAACAGCACCTATATGACAAGTAGCACCTTGATATGAAGAACCTATTTTACCATGGCTTATGGATCTGTAAGAGGAAAAAAAAATACTAGTGACCATTCAGCCTTAAGAAATGGGAGGAGTGAGAAGAGGTTGAAAACGGTCATATAAAGCATACTTAAATGAACAGAATGCTTTAGGTGGAGAGAGTGGGAATGGAGATGTTCTGCCAATGCTATACTATATATCATTTGCTTCTACAAAAATACCATGGGAAATTAGACAGTATTCGTACATTAACAAAAAGCTTCTCAATTGGGTTCTAGCTGTGGCTGATTAGTCAAATAGTTTGAGAATAGGATATTGTAAAAGAAAATTTCAAAAGCCTTAAAACATTTAAAAAGAAAAAGTATTTTTTTATTAATTTTAAAAGAAAATATTTTTAGGGCAGCCCCCGTGGTGCAGCGGTTTGGCACCGCCTTCAGCCTGGGGTGTGATCCTGGAGACCTGGGATCGAGTCCCACATCGGGCTCCCTGCATGGAGCCTGATTCTCCCTCTGCCTGTGTCTCTGCCTCTCTCTCTCTCTGTCTATGAATAAAATAAATTAAGAAAAAAAATCTTAAAAAAAGAATATTTTTAAATGTTGAAAATTTTAACTATATTTTCTTTTAATCTTAAAAGATTTTAATCTTAAAATATTTTCTTTTATATCTTAAAATTTAAATTTTTTAATTTAAAACTTAAAAATTATTAAAATAAAGCTTAAAAATAAATTTTAGAAATTTTTAGTTTTAAAAAGATAAAATGAATAAAAGAAGGACAAAGATAAAAAAATGAAAGTTTACCAAAAAAAGTGAAAGAAATTTATAAAAGTAAAAAGTTAAAGGAGAAGGGAGCTCTTAAAAGTTTAATAAAATGTTAATATAAATGATTTTTAAAATTAAACCATAAAATATGTGTTGGAAAATGAGAGGTTAGCAAGATTCATGAATAGTTTAAAATATAAAATTTCCAAAAATACAGAATCGAATGAAAATTCAAATATAAGTTTACAGAAAAGTTTTGAAGGAATAAAATTTAGAATAATTCAAGACAAAACTTGTTTTCAATTTTTTTAATTTAAAAAATTTAAAAAGGACAAGTTAAGAGAAAAATAGAGAATTTTAAGATATATAGGTAACTCTAAGGAAGTCCAATTAGAGGGATTTAAATAAAAACTAAGTATTTATTTTTTAAAAAATATTTTATTTATTTATTCATGAGAGACGCAGAGAGAGAGAGAGAGAGGCAGAGACACAGGCAGAGGGAGAAGCAGGCTCCATGCAGGGAGCCTGACGTGGGACTCTTGGGACTCAGTCCTGGGTCTCCAGGATCACACCCTGGGCTGAAGGCGGTGCCAAACCGCTGACCCACCCCGGCTGCCCAAAAACTAAGTATTTAAACAAAAAGGATAAAAAAATTAAAAATTTTAAGACAGAAATAAAAATACAAAATTAAAAAAAACATTTAAGTAGAAAAAATATTAAATATTAAAATATTTTTAAACTTTTTAAGTTTTTAAAAGACATTCTTTTTTAATTTAAGCATCTAAAAATACAGGTATGAAAAGTAAAAGGAGGACATAGGAATAACAAAAAAAGGCTGGTTAATTTTTTGTTGCATTTTATGTTGATACATAAATAGAATTTGAAAAAAAATAGAGTGCTTTAAAAAAACAACAACAACAACAAAAACAAAACAAAACAAAAACAAAAACAGAGTCCTAACCATAATTTTACCACTCATTTGTGAGATCACTGCAAGGCCTGAACTCTAGCCTACCTTCCCTTTTCAGGTTCCATACCCCATCTGATTTCTAAAGGAAGTAGAGCTGTTTCTTAGGAAGAATCAGCTGCATCTAAGAAAGATAAAAATAGTAGGGACTATCTCACATTTAGAATTGCATTATTCATACAAATTATTTGCTACCAAAACGTAGTTCTTGATAGTTTAGTGGCTTAGCGATATTAGATCACAATTCAAATTCTGGCTTTGATGTTCAAGCCCCATGGCCTGATTGAAGAAGTAGCAGGGACCCATATCTGAGGATGTCCCACCCTTCTCCCCCTCTTCCTCTCCATGAGGAAACAAGACCTTTAAATTTCCATAGTAAAGCTGTGGGCTTGTGCTTGACAGTCCTACTCATTCCTTACTCCCTCTCTTTTTTCCTTATTCCATCATTCCTGCCTGGTTACCTGATCCACTTACTTACCTACATCTCTGAGTCCCAGCCTGTGGAGCTCCTCCTTTGACTGTTTACCTGGTGGCTTTTATTCCTCCTTCAAGACCCAATTCACAGATGGCTTCCCTGGAGCCTTTCTGAATGCTCTAGGCAGGTATAAATTGGAAAATTGTTCCTTCCTCACCCCTCTGTCCCTGTCACTGTGCCTCAAAGTACTTTGTCTGTACCTCAGTAATATTCTACTGTGATTCTACTGGAGCTTTGTGATTGTTTGCCCCTCTGCACTGAGCATTCTGAGAACAGGGGGCCAAGCCTTATTCATTTCCGTGTTAATAAATGTTTGTTGAATATGAGGATGAGTTCTGTTATTTGCTCTATTCACCCACCCAGTAGTATGATCTCACCTATTTTATCCATCAAGCCCTCATTAAGTGCCCTGTGCTATAATACAGTGTGATAGGGTCGTATCTTCCCCCAAAGACTGTATGAAATGCTACTCGGCTGCAGGGGATTGCTTAAGAAGGGAGGTGCTCAGTGAGGAAAGAGCCAGGTTGTGTGGAGAGAGTACCAAGTACAATGCAAGGAAAAGAACAAAGTAAGAGTTGGTAGTCATGAGAGACTGGGTGGTGAGGGGCAGCAGAAACTGAAGGTGAGGCTGGCCTTTCTGGTATGTGTGCGGCAACACTGTTCCTCACCAGTGTCCCTGAGATCCCCAGGGTGTCTCTCACCTTATGATTGTGTACCACACCTCTCCATGGTGTACTGTACTAGTTTACCTTCCCAGGGGACTGTGTATCTTACCATTCCATACTATTTTATATCACATGGCACACCATGTCACCATGACGGTGACAAGGGAGTGATACCTGGCGGCTGTGTTTAGTGAGGCAGTTGTAGTTTGTCTGCTTAGCACTCTAGCCCTTCCCCCATTCCTTGTGGTTCTGCTGGCGCTATTGACCACCATGCAGTCCTCCTCTCATCCCTCCCCAGAGTGAGCATGTCCCATAGGCTAGGCCAGATTAGAGTTCTCAATTTCTTCACTCCTCCACTTACACCTGTCCCACAAGAGCAATTCTGAGGATGACTGTAGGACCCAAGCAGGCCCAGAGTCCATTGCTAAATTGAACATATGTAAACACTGGGAGAAAGAAGTATCTTGCTCCCACTCCATGCTGAAGTCTCTAGGATGGCATTAACCTAAGAACCTTAGGGGTTGATATTCATACCGTGAGGAGAAAAATAGAGATGGGAAGAAAGCCTGGAGAGCATCATTTGAAACTTGTGGATCTAGCTGTGCCTGAAGTCCCAAAGTTCTCAGCAATCTGAGCAAATAAAGTCCTTTGTTTTGCTTAAGCTAGTTTGAGATAGTATCCTGTCACTTGTAGCCAAGTGTTTTGAACACATTAGATATGCTATATGGTTAGTTGTGGGCATCCTGTTCCTGGGGCCACAAACAGAGAAGGAAGAAAATGATGACTTTAAATGAACTCTGTCATATAATATTGAGAAACCAGAGTGGGACCCTGCATGTCTTTTAGTTCAGCACTGACCTATGCTAGGCTTCAAACCTTACAGCAATGATGCAGCTATTCCCAATTAAAGAGAGAACAAGTCAATAATGTTTAATGAGTACCATGAATAGATAGGCCAGGTATTATGGTAACTGCTTTACCACTATTATGTCACTGAGTTGGCACGGCAATCCTGGAAGACAATCATTACTGAACATATTTCACAGTTTGGGAAAGTGAGACTCAGAATGGAAAAGCAGTTTGCTTAAGTTCACTTTACTGTTTTAAGTAGTAGGGCCAGTATTCAAACCCAGGTCCCCAAAACTTGTGCATATTCCATTATAGCTCAGTACATATAATTCAAAGATTTTATTTTGTTTTGCTTTGCTTTTCCTGATGTTGCTATGGAAGACAAAGTAGACCACGATGGTGCAGAAGGCAGACTGCCTTTGACAAACCTGGATACAGATAACCTGGAACCTGGAGAGTAATCTATCAACTGATAACACAAAATTGCCCATGATACAGGTGAATATGTCTCTATGGCAATAGGTGATTAGGATAATCACATCAGGTTAAATGACTTTCCTAAGGATACCCAGGATGGATGAGGCCAAAATCCTACTCCATTACTAGACATATAGCTTCACTCAGTGCCATATGCTTGGCTGAGCACCAAGACCTGACTATAAGATCTAACCTTTTTGCTGTCTGTGAAACCACCAGCTTTCTCTAGTTACACCGGGTTTCCTTTCTAGCTTCAATACTGTGACCAGTACTTTGTGAATTACCTTTACCACTGACCTTCCCCTGGTCTTTCCAGCTCCTCAACCATAGATCCCTCTGATCTGCCTGTTGCAGAGGGGCTTGCCTATTAGGATCTGGTTCCTAGGTGGTCCAATACTGATTTGCAATGTCTAATTCTGTTGTTTCTACACTATTTTCAGTTCCTTGGGTCCTTCCAACACATAACTGCATCTACTCTGGGCCAGGGCTGGAACCATAAGTCTATAAATCTCTCAGATCAATCACACTATACAGTAGGTTCTCAATATGCTCACCAAGTGAATGCATGAATGAATAAACAAAATGAATTCCATCCTACACTCAGTTTTAGTAGTTGACTTAATACCTTGTTTTTCTGAGGTCAAAATACTCATAAGAGTGCCTGATTTACCTACACCATCCATATCAACACACTTCTGTCTCCATTTAGCCTCCACACCTTCACTCTAGTTTTAGAGGAAAAAGAATCCTGCTTTCTTTTGGATGCTGCACCTAGCCTCTTCTGACCCATTCCTGACAGCCAAGAGGACTTGTTCCCATACTTTCCCCTTTATTCCAGTAACTGCTGTGTTTTCTCTAGACATAATATTCAGCAACTAGACATAGTAGATTTTCTACGATGGTTCTTCAAAAACTTTTCCCCATCATTCCTATAAGATATAAGAATTGTTCCTCAATTCCCAGTGCTTCTTCCTAGAGTGTGTATTGTCATCAGAAGAGACCAAAAAGTCTGTTGTAAGGTCCTGATTTGAGGTTCATTTTTAAAACAAAAATTCATAACCTTCACATGATGCTGCTGTCTGTGGTATGATTTTTCTCCTTCCTTTTGCTGCCGAGTTCTTCTATATATGTTTATCCTACATCACTGCCACTTACTCACCTCCTACATCACTTTTTAGTTCCCCACATAGCTTCTGTCTGTACCACACCCTGTTAAAACTACTCTTGCTTAAGTACAAAGTGGCTTAATTTTTCAAAGTTCTTTATTTTGCTATTTTATCCCATTTGTTAAAAAGATACATGATAATTGAAGATGATGAAACAACAAACAGAATATTTGGTCTTAAAACTTTCCTCGCAAATCCAGGTCACAATTTTATCATGTTGGATACCACTCAGGGTAAGTTCCTTTTTTCTTACACCAGAAGAGAATAGCAAATCTAAAAAAGGGACTCAGATTAGGGGTGGAAAAAGGTTTTCTCTACCTCAGAGAAAAGAAAATTTTAGAAAACTGAATTGTATTTTAAATGTACCAGAGGAGTTGGTGTTTTTAGGGACAAGTGTAAAGAATTCTTTTTGTATGCCTTATTAAGAATCTAAGCATGCCCTAATTGATCGGTTTTAAGAATGGGATACTTTGGGATCCCTGGGTGGCGCAGTGGTTTGGCGCCTGCCTTTGGCCCAGGGCACGATCCTGGAGACCCGGGATCAAATCCCACGTCGGGCTCGCGGTGCATGGAGCCTGCTTTTCCCTCTGCCTGTGTCTCTGCCTCTCTCTCTCTCTCTCTCTGTGACTATCATAAATAAATAAAAATTAAAAAAAATTATAAGAATGGGATACTTAGAAAGAGACACACTTGTATTCTACTTGCAAACTTATCATTTAAAGCTTTTTTTCTTGCCACACCTCTGATTCAAAATTAAACTGACCTGCAATTTCTATTTCTCTGTGCTAGGGGAGGTGTGATGAGGTAGGCCTAGGCAGGAGGAGAAGATAACTTTGGGACACCAGACTTAAACTGCAATCACATCCTAGATCTACCACTTTACTAACAAGTGACACTGAGCCAGTAACAGAACCTTGTACTCAACCCTCTGTTGGAAGGGCTAAATGCAATGTTGTTTGCCAAGGCATTTGGTACAAAGCAGGACACACAATTGGAACTAAAATAATTTTTTTTGCCCCACTTTTCAGTGTCCAAATATTCCCTTTGCCCCCCAGGTATTTTTAGGAAATAACTGTTATTTTTCTGGAAATCTATTTTCATTCAGATAACAAGGGCATCATCTAAGTAGACCTCTTTATATAAATCTTCCTTGGCCAGATCTCTCCTTACCTCACTGAGTTTTTCTTCTGTGCTATAGTCACCCCAATGGGGTCTGTCTTATTGTCAGCTCTACTTGACAAACAAGGAATATGAGAGTTCAGATGTCTTTCCAAAAATCACAGTAATTAAGGAGAATTGGGGTACAGAGTACTGAGTCCAGGCACAAAACCATCAGGTTTTGCTGCAACTCAGGAACTCATTTGATTCCTCTACTTATACTGGAGTAACAGCCAGGTAATACTATGAATCCATGAAATTTATGGACTTCTAGAATCTGAGAGTTGAGAGGATCCCTAAAGAGCCTTTAGCCTTCAGGTTTCTCACTGTTTTAAGGATACACTGGCTTAGAGGGAGAAGAAATGACTTGCTCAAGGTCATACAGAGGATCAGTGGCAGAACCAGGAGCAGAACTGATCCTATGATTTTCTTATTACATGCCAGGCCTTCTGACTGCCAAGTTTATCTGTAAATATTCTATCTCCATTGCCTATCATATGTGAGAATCTACATTCTCCTATTCTGGGTTAGGTCCCTAAAGACAACAATGCCCAGAGATATCAGTAAATAAGTGACTCTGGCTGTTGCCAACAGAATCCTTTTCAAAGACAGAAGTGTAACAAAGGCATTGAAAGCCTGCCCATAATTCTGGTCTCAGGGAGGCAGCAGGCAGCAGAGAAATTGTGACTGGACCTAGCCATGAGTGGAGCTATATGGTAGGTATTGGTGGAATGATCTGACATACAATGCAACATCCAGTCCCAGGTAAGTTGATGGAATGGGGGAAATTGAATATTTCTTGATACTTGCCTTATTTGGGATATAAGAAATTTATTGACTTTTGGGGTCCTCGTTCTTTCTCCATAATGAGATAGCTTTTTGGGAAGATGCTTATCTTACAGGGCTTTTCTTGTGCTAGTAATATGGAGAAACCCTTCAGCTCATCCTCACACTGCAGACCCAGGCCTTAGGGAATGATATTTAGCCCCCAAGCCTGGATCACTCCTACCATTGAAAACTACATCAGTGCCTGGATCAAACAATCAAACTTCTTTGTGGAAGAGGCATGGTTTTCTGAAAAAATGAGAAAAAAGCCTCTCAAATGCAGCCAACATCTCACCGTATGTTTACGTGCTCCCCTATTACCAACACTTCCTGGTCCTCATAATATGGGGCATAACTGTCTGAGAGTCCAAAGACATATTATTATGCAAACTACACATCATCTTTGACTCATTTTGCCCAGTAAGAAAAGAGGTGGTTTGCTTGAATTATCCATAGAATTCCTTACGAGCTTTAAAACACTGAGATATTAGCAGTTCTTACCTATAAACTCATGGCAACTTAGTAAGAATTCTAAGAAAAAAATAAAAAATGGCATAATGATTATATTTTAAAAATAAAAAATTTCTTATGTTTTAATGGCTGCATAACATTTCTGGCAATGTCAATTTTAACCAGTTCCCTAAATATTTCAGTCATTTCCTATTTTTTGTCATTGTAATTAATGCTGCAAAGAATATACTTGTACATCATTTCACACATCTATGTGTCTATCAGTGGGATAAATACCTGGAAATTTATTCAAAATCTCTTCCCTTTGTGTCTACTGGATGCTAGGCTAAGGACTGACTGAGAGAAACCTGCTCCCTACCATCAAGGAGTTCACAGTTCAGCAGGGGAGACAGACATGTCACCAGACAGAGATAGCCAGGAAAGGACAAGAATAGAAGGGGAGAGACATAGCCACAAAAATTAGAGTAATGCTTCATAAATCACTTCATTTCTGACATGATATCAGGGAATTCTTCTCTCTGGGTCACCTTATTCCTCTGTTCCTGGTGCCTGGTATAGGGTTTGGCATAACAGGAGGCTCAGTGAGCATTTTGGAAAGGAATGACTAGGCCTTCAGTTCTGGCACTGAGATTGGATATTGGCCAACATGTCTCCTGACTTGCTGTGCGAATGTGGGCAAATCACACAAATGTGGGCCCTTTTCTGGGCCTTTCTTCTCTCATCAGTTACATGGAAGATGCCATACACGTAAAAGAGTAGCTTGGTGGTTAACACCACAGGCTCTGGATTCAAACCTGGGTTTCTATTCTGACTCCATCACTGGCTGTGTGACATTCAACAGATTACTTAATTAAACACACTCTGTCTTGAATTGTGTGAGGATGAGCTGAAGGGTTTCTCCATATTACTAGCACAAGAAAAGCCCTGTAAGATAAGCATCTTCCCAAAAAGCTATCTCATTATGGAGAAAGAACGAGGACCCCAAAAGTCAATAAATTTCTTATATCCCAAATAAGGCAAGTATCAAGAAATATTCAATTTCCCCCATTCCATCAACTTACCTGGGACTGGATGTTGCATTGTATGTCAGATCATTCCACCAATACCTACCATATAGCTCCACTCATGGCTAGGTCCAGTCACAATTTCTCTGCTGCCTGCTGCCTCCCTGAGACCAGAATTATGGGCAGGCTTTCAATGCCTTTGTTACACTTCTGTCTTTGAAAAGGATTCTGTTGGCAACAGCCAGAGTCACTTATTTACTGATATCTCTGGGCATTGTTGTCTTTAGGGACCTAACCCAGAATAGGAGAATGTAGATTCTCACATATGATAGGCAATGGAGATAGAATATTTACAGATAAACTTGGCAGTCAGAAGGCCTGGCATGTAATAAGAAAATCATAGGATCAGTTCTGCTCCTGGTTCTGCCACTGATCCTCTGTATGACCTTGAGCAAGTCATTTCTTCTCCCTCTAAGCCAGTGTATCCTTAAAACAGTGAGAAACCTGAAGGCTAAAGGCTCTTTAGGGATCCTCTCAACTCTCAGATTCTAGAAGTCCATAAATTTCATGGATTCATAGTATTACCTGGCTGTTACTCCAGTATAAGTAGAGGAATCAAATGAGTTCCTGAGTTGCAGCAAAACCTGATGGTTTTGTGCCTGGACTCAGTACTCTGTACCCCAATTCTCCTTAATTACTGTGATTTTTGGAAAGACATCTGAACTCTCATATTCCTTGTTTGTCAAGTAGAGCTGACAATAAGACAGACCCCATTGGGGTGACTATAGCACAGAAGAAAAACTCAGTGAGGTAAGGAGAGATCTGGCCAAGGAAGATTTATATAAAGAGGTCTACTTAGATGATGCCCTTGTTATCTGAATGAAAATAGATTTCCAGAAAAATAACAGTTATTTCCTAAAAATACCTGGGGGGCAAAGGGAATATTTGGACACTGAAAAGTGGGGCAAAAAAAATTATTTTAGTTCCAATTGTGTGTCCTGCTTTGTACCAAATGCCTTGGCAAACAACATTGCATTTAGCCCTTCCAACAGAGGGTTGAGTACAAGGTTCTGTTACTGGCTCAGTGTCACTTGTTAGTAAAGTGGTAGATCTAGGATGTGATTGCAGTTTAAGTCTGGTGTCCCAAAGTTATCTTCTCCTCCTGCCTAGGCCTACCTCATCACACCTCCCCTAGCACAGAGAAATAGAAATTGCAGGTCAGTTTAATTTTGAATCAGAGGTGTGGCAAGAAAAAAAGCTTTAAATGATAAGTTTGCAAGTAGAATACAAGTGTGTCTCTTTCTAAGTATCCCATTCTTATAATTTTTTTTAATTTTTATTTATTTATGATAGTCACAGAGAGAGAGAGAGAGAGAGGCAGAGACACAGGCAGAGGGAAAAGCAGGCTCCATGCACCGCGAGCCCGACGTGGGATTTGATCCCGGGTCTCCAGGATCGTGCCCTGGGCCAAAGGCAGGCGCCAAACCACTGCGCCACCCAGGGATCCCAAAGTATCCCATTCTTAAAACCGATCAATTAGGGCATGCTTAGATTCTTAATAAGGCATACAAAAAGAATTCTTTACACTTGTCCCTAAAAACACCAACTCCTCTGGTACATTTTAAAATACAATTCAGTTTTCTAAAATTTTCTTTTCTCTGAGGTAGAGAAAACCTTTTTCCACCCCTAATCTGAGTCCCTTTTTTAGATTTGCTATTCTCTTCTGGTGTAAGAAAAAAGGAACTTACCCTGAGTGGTATCCAACATGATAAAATTGTGACCTGGATTTGCGAGGAAAGTTTTAAGACCAAATATTCTGTTTGTTGTTTCATCATCTTCAATTATCATGTATCTTTTTAACAAATGGGATAAAATAGCAAAATAAAGAACTTTGAAAAATTAAGCCACTTTGTACTTAAGCAAGAGTAGTTTTAACAGGGTGTGGTACAGACAGAAGCTATGTGGGGAACTAAAAAGTGATGTAGGAGGTGAGTAAGTGGCAGTGATGTAGGATAAACATATATAGAAGAACTCGGCAGCAAAAGGAAGGAGAAAAATCATACCACAGACAGCAGCATCATGTGAAGGTTATGAATTTTTGTTTTAAAAATGAACCTCAAATCAGGACCTTACAACAGACTTTTTGGTCTCTTCTGATGACAATACACACTCTAGGAAGAAGCACTGGGAATTGAGGAACAATTCTTATATCTTATAGGAATGATGGGGAAAAGTTTTTGAAGAACCATCGTAGAAAATCTACTATGTCTAGTTGCTGAATATTATGTCTAGAGAAAACACAGCAGTTACTGGAATAAAGGGGAAAGTATGGGAACAAGTCCTCTTGGCTGTCAGGAATGGGTCAGAAGAGGCTAGGTGCAGCATCCAAAAGAAAGCAGGATTCTTTTTCCTCTAAAACTAGAGTGAAGGTGTGGAGGCTAAATGGAGACAGAAGTGTGTTGATATGGATGGTGTAGGTAAATCAGGCACTCTTATGAGTATTTTGACCTCAGAAAAACAAGGTATTAAGTCAACTACTAAAACTGAGTGTAGGATGGAATTCATTTTGTTTATTCATTCATGCATTCACTTGGTGAGCATATTGAGAACCTACTGTATAGTGTGATTGATCTGAGAGATTTATAGACTTATGGTTCCAGCCCTGGCCCAGAGTAGATGCAGTTATGTGTTGGAAGGACCCAAGGAACTGAAAATAGTGTAGAAACAACAGAATTAGACATTGCAAATCAGTATTGGACCACCTAGGAACCAGATCCTAATAGGCAAGCCCCTCTGCAACAGGCAGATCAGAGGGATCTATGGTTGAGGAGCTGGAAAGACCAGGGGAAGGTCAGTGGTAAAGGTAATTCACAAAGTACTGGTCACAGTATTGAAGCTAGAAAGGAAACCCGGTGTAACTAGAGAAAGCTGGTGGTTTCACAGACAGCAAAAAGGTTAGATCTTATAGTCAGGTCTTGGTGCTCAGCCAAGCATATGGCACTGAGTGAAGCTATATGTCTAGTAATGGAGTAGGATTTTGGCCTCATCCATCCTGGGTATCCTTAGGAAAGTCATTTAACCTGATGTGATTATCCTAATCACCTATTGCCATAGAGACATATTCACCTGTATCATGGGCAATTTTGTGTTATCAGTTGATAGATTACTCTCCAGGTTCCAGGTTATCTGTATCCAGGTTTGTCAAAGGCAGTCTGCCTTCTGCACCATCGTGGTCTACTTTGTCTTCCATAGCAACATCAGGAAAAGCAAAGCAAAACAAAATAAAATCTTTGAATTATATGTACTGAGCTATAATGGAATATGCACAAGTTTTGGGGACCTGGGTTTGAATACTGGCCCTACTACTTAAAACAGTAAAGTGAACTTAAGCAAACTGCTTTTCCATTCTGAGTCTCACTTTCCCAAACTGTGAAATATGTTCAGTAATGATTGTCTTCCAGGATTGCCGTGCCAACTCAGTGACATAATAGTGGTAAAGCAGTTACCATAATACCTGGCCTATCTATTCATGGTACTCATTAAACATTATTGACTTGTTCTCTCTTTAATTGGGAATAGCTGCATCATTGCTGTAAGGTTTGAAGCCTAGCATAGGTCAGTGCTGAACTAAAAGACATGCAGGGTCCCACTCTGGTTTCTCAATATTATATGACAGAGTTCATTTAAAGTCATCATTTTCTTCCTTCTCTGTTTGTGGCCCCAGGAACAGGATGCCCACAACTAACCATATAGCATATCTAATGTGTTCAAAACACTTGGCTACAAGTGACAGGATACTATCTCAAACTAGCTTAAGCAAAACAAAGGACTTTATTTGCTCAGATTGCTGAGAACTTTGGGACTTCAGGCACAGCTAGATCCACAAGTTTCAAATGATGCTCTCCAGGCTTTCTTCCCATCTCTATTTTTCTCCTCACGGTATGAATATCAACCCCTAAGGTTCTTAGGTTAATGCCATCCTAGAGACTTCAGCATGGAGTGGGAGCAAGATACTTCTTTCTCCCAGTGTTTACATATGTTCAATTTAGCAATGGACTCTGGGCCTGCTTGGGTCCTACAGTCATCCTCAGAATTGCTCTTGTGGGACAGGTGTAAGTGGAGGAGTGAAGAAATTGAGAACTCTAATCTGGCCTAGCCTATGGGACATGCTCACTCTGGGGAGGGATGAGAGGAGGACTGCATGGTGGTCAATAGCGCCAGCAGAACCACAAGGAATGGGGGAAGGGCTAGAGTGCTAAGCAGACAAACTACAACTGCCTCACTAAACACAGCCGCCAGGTATCACTCCCTTGTCACCGTCATGGTGACATGGTGTGCCATGTGATATAAAATAGTATGGAATGGTAAGATACACAGTCCCCTGGGAAGGTAAACTAGTACAGTACACCATGGAGAGGTGTGGTACACAATCATAAGGTGAGAGACACCCTGGGGATCTCAGGGACACTGGTGAGGAACAGTGTTGCCGCACACATACCAGAAAGGCCAGCCTCACCTTCAGTTTCTGCTGCCCCTCACCACCCAGTCTCTCATGACTACCAACTCTTACTTTGTTCTTTTCCTTGCATTGTACTTGGTACTCTCTCCACACAACCTGGCTCTTTCCTCACTGAGCACCTCCCTTCTTAAGCAATCCCCTGCAGCCGAGTAGCATTTCATACAGTCTTTGGGGGAAGATACGACCCTATCACACTGTATTATAGCACAGGGCACTTAATGAGGGCTTGATGGATAAAATAGGTGAGATCATACTACTGGGTGGGTGAATAGAGCAAATAACAGAACTCATCCTCATATTCAACAAACATTTATTAACACGGAAATGAATAAGGCTTGGCCCCCTGTTCTCAGAATGCTCAGTGCAGAGGGGCAAACAATCACAAAGCTCCAGTAGAATCACAGTAGAATATTACTGAGGTACAGACAAAGTACTTTGAGGCACAGTGACAGGGACAGAGGGGTGAGGAAGGAACAATTTTCCAATTTATACCTGCCTAGAGCATTCAGAAAGGCTCCAGGGAAGCCATCTGTGAATTGGGTCTTGAAGGAGGAATAAAAGCCACCAGGTAAACAGTCAAAGGAGGAGCTCCACAGGCTGGGACTCAGAGATGTAGGTAAGTAAGTGGATCAGGTAACCAGGCAGGAATGATGGAATAAGGAAAAAAGAGAGGGAGTAAGGAATGAGTAGGACTGTCAAGCACAAGCCCACAGCTTTACTATGGAAATTTAAAGGTCTTGTTTCCTCATGGAGAGGAAGAGGGGGAGAAGGGTGGGACATCCTCAGATATGGGTCCCTGCTACTTCTTCAATCAGGCCATGGGGCTTGAACATCAAAGCCAGAATTTGAATTGTGATCTAATATCGCTAAGCCACTAAACTATCAAGAACTACGTTTTGGTAGCAAATAATTTGTATGAATAATGCAATTCTAAATGTGAGATAGTCCCTACTATTTTTATCTTTCTTAGATGCAGCTGATTCTTCCTAAGAAACAGCTCTACTTCCTTTAGAAATCAGATGGGGTATGGAACCTGAAAAGGGAAGGTAGGCTAGAGTTCAGGCCTTGCAGTGATCTCACAAATGAGTGGTAAAATTATGGTTAGGACTCTGTTTTTGTTTTTGTTTTGTTTTGTTTTTGTTGTTGTTGTTGTTTTTTTAAAGCACTCTATTTTTTTTCAAATTCTATTTATGTATCAACATAAAATGCAACAAAAAATTAACCAGCCTTTTTTTGTTATTCCTATGTCCTCCTTTTACTTTTCATACCTGTATTTTTAGATGCTTAAATTAAAAAAGAATGTCTTTTAAAAACTTAAAAAGTTTAAAAATATTTTAATATTTAATATTTTTTCTACTTAAATGTTTTTTTTAATTTTGTATTTTTATTTCTGTCTTAAAATTTTTAATTTTTTTATCCTTTTTGTTTAAATACTTAGTTTTTGGGCAGCCGGGGTGGGTCAGCGGTTTGGCACCGCCTTCAGCCCAGGGTGTGATCCTGGAGACCCAGGACTGAGTCCCAAGAGTCCCACGTCAGGCTCCCTGCATGGAGCCTGCTTCTCCCTCTGCCTGTGTCTCTGCCTCTCTCTCTCTCTCTCTGCGTCTCTCATGAATAAATAAATAAAATATTTTTTAAAAAATAAATACTTAGTTTTTATTTAAATCCCTCTAATTGGACTTCCTTAGAGTTACCTATATATCTTAAAATTCTCTATTTTTCTCTTAACTTGTCCTTTTTAAATTTTTTAAATTAAAAAAATTGAAAACAAGTTTTGTCTTGAATTATTCTAAATTTTATTCCTTCAAAACTTTTCTGTAAACTTATATTTGAATTTTCATTCGATTCTGTATTTTTGGAAATTTTATATTTTAAACTATTCATGAATCTTGCTAACCTCTCATTTTCCAACACATATTTTATGGTTTAATTTTAAAAATCATTTATATTAACATTTTATTAAACTTTTAAGAGCTCCCTTCTCCTTTAACTTTTTACTTTTATAAATTTCTTTCACTTTTTTTGGTAAACTTTCATTTTTTTATCTTTGTCCTTCTTTTATTCATTTTATCTTTTTAAAACTAAAAATTTCTAAAATTTATTTTTAAGCTTTATTTTAATAATTTTTAAGTTTTAAATTAAAAAATTTAAATTTTAAGATATAAAAGAAAATATTTTAAGATTAAAATCTTTTAAGATTAAAAGAAAATATAGTTAAAATTTTCAACATTTAAAAATATTCTTTTTTTAAGATTTTTTTTCTTAATTTATTTTATTCATAGACAGAGAGAGAGAGAGGCAGAGACACAGGCAGAGGGAGAATCAGGCTCCATGCAGGGAGCCCGATGTGGGACTCGATCCCAGGTCTCCAGGATCACACCCCAGGCTGAAGGCGGTGCCAAACCGCTGCACCACGGGGGCTGCCCTAAAAATATTTTCTTTTAAAATTAATAAAAAAATACTTTTTCTTTTTAAATGTTTTAAGGCTTTTGAAATTTTCTTTTACAATATCCTATTCTCAAACTATTTGACTAATCAGCCACAGCTAGAACCCAATTGAGAAGCTTTTTGTTAATGTACGAATACTGTCTAATTTCCCATGGTATTTTTGTAGAAGCAAATGATATATAGTATAGCATTGGCAGAACATCTCCATTCCCACTCTCTCCACCTAAAGCATTCTGTTCATTTAAGTATGCTTTATATGACCGTTTTCAACCTCTTCTCACTCCTCCCATTTCTTAAGGCTGAATGGTCACTAGTATTTTTTTTTCCTCTTACAGATCCATAAGCCATGGTAAAATAGGTTCTTCATATCAAGGTGCTACTTGTCATATAGGTGCTGTTGTCCTTGTCCATGCCAGGTAGATTCTTGTGAAACTTCAAGAGGTGCTTGTTGTTGTATGGGTGTTGTCATTGTCCATTCCAGGTAGGTTTGTGTGTCACTTCAGGATCCTTGTATATTCACTTCTTTTACTTTTTTTTTTTTTCCTGGAAAGTGGTCTCCTAAGACTAATCTTTCTCTAGACCCTGTTTGTGATAGAACAGTAAATACCCTTCACTGTAGAGGAAGTCCTCAATGGTAGCCTTGGTGATAATGGCATCATCACAGCTAAACCACTGGTCCTTTTGTTGCCGGATAAAGCTGGTGTAGTGTCCACTTTCCAAAGTTCCATGGTGATTAATCACTGCAGGTAAGGAATACTTATTCTCATTGGATGTACAATCTGTTGCTGGCTGGCCTTCTTTCATTCTGCTCTCCTTAGTTGAGGCCAAAAATGGAGTCATGTCCATATCCAAGGGAAAGGAGATAAAAGTATTAATCTTTCTCCTCTGTTTACCTACATGTTCAAATCTCTTGAGATGAAAACAGGCCACAATAGGTAATTTCTTCATTGTGAGTTGTTTAGTAGATTCCTGATAGCTTTGGCAACTACTGCATTTGATTTTGGCACTGCCTCCTAGATACTCTGGCCTTGTAAACCACTGTAGGCAGTCTGTGAGTGAGGGAATTCCTGGTATGTGGTCATCCCTATTCACTGTGATGTCAGCTTTCTCTGGATTCTGGGAACTGAATGTGGCACAAGAGCCAGGCAAGTCCAAACTGATGTCCCAGCATGGGTCTATTGTAGTAGAGACACTATGGCAAGCTTGACATGTGACATCGGACTGCAAGCCACCTGTAAAGATTTGGTCTATGATGCAGTTACAGCATGTGGAGTTATTGGCCTCCTGTTCCACATTATCATCTCTGCTGTGTCTATGCAGCACATCTAATATTGCAATAAGGAACTCATGGGCATCCTGCTGCCTATACCCTGCTAAATGTTCTGCCTGAATCCATATTAGATGCAATAACTTATAGGGAATGTGAGGAGTTCGGCTCCCAGAGCACATAGCATGAAAAAGAGAAGACATTTCACAGACAAGACACAAGCTGGGCTTGTCATTCTACATTTATGCTTGTCAGAGAGAAAGAAATCCTTCAATAGAGGAATATGGGTAAGTGCCTGGACAATACAATTCATAAAGCATGTGCTCCCAAGAGTGATTAGCCCCCTCAGGCCTACAGTATAGACTGACTTTTTTCTCCTCTTTTTCTTGGGTTTCACAAATTTTGGCTCCTGTTCCTTTGACTCACAGGTTGAATGCTTCTCTTCAACATCTGATGTTATACACTGTTGTTGAGAAACACCTGTTGAGATGGAAGTTAATAGTTTCAAATTTTTCTCCTTTGTTTCTTTGGCAATCCATTCCATGTCTTTGTCATATACATAATCCTTACACATAAAGCAAGATATAACCCCATGGTAGAGATCTACAGCTAAATTGTGCTGTTTTGTTTCTGCATGTTTGTGAATATGATTCTCAGTAAAGCAGCCAAAAAAGACACAGGAGAGACAAGAGTGGAGTCTGTTCATACGGGTACTACATACATGACAAACGCACGTCTTTGCCTTATGTTTCCTAGTTTCTGGGGTCCCACTCCATACGCAACGCTGGTAGATCAGCCTTAGGTTCTTCCGCTAGTTCTTAGCCACTTTAAAGTTCTCCACATGAGAGCACCCCGTTGGACCCCGACCAAACTCCACCTCCAGCAACCAGTCCCCTAAACCACTTCGATCCCCAGAGCCACCTAGGCCACCAGAAAAGCTTTGCAGCATCTGAGGCCTAGATCCAGGGTCAGATGCTTTGCAGCATCTGAGGCCAGCCCTAGGGTCGCCAGGGCTGAGGTCAGGTCAGAGGCAGTGGGGGAAGGGGAGGGGGAGGATGGGATGGAGGCTGGGGTGGGGCCGAGAGCCCAGGCGGGCCTCGGGAGCCGGCGAGGCTGGGGCCTTGGGCGGGGCTTGCGGCGCGGGCAAAGGGGCGAAGAGCTGATGTAACAGCGAGGAGGGGACGAAGGGAGCACCTTCTTATCACCTCCGCTGTCACTCCACGTCAAGTTATCCTCAGGAACAGGCTTATGATCTTGTAGCAGCTCCAGCTTCATCTCCTTAGCATCCTGGCCTGAACACGCCTTTGTCGCCCCCACCGCGTCTTTCTCCATTTCCCCCGCCTTTTTGGCCTTCTCCTCGGGAGAGGCTCCTCCCCCACCTCCAGAGCTCCAGAGGACTAAAGAGCCGGAGGGCAAGGAAGTTTCCCGAACTTGGGCCATCACCTCACCGTCCGGCCTGAGAAGAAAGGCGTCTGCAGTGGAGCTGCGACTGTAAATGGAATGAAACAAGTGATTTCTGTGAATGATCTGACCAGCGTCATGGCCGCGGCGCGCCATTAGTGCCCCCGGCACCCCTCCCACCAAGAGCTCGGGCTGAGGTCGCTGCGCACTCCACCCCCTCTACTCAGGAGCTCCCAGAACTGCTGTGGAGACTAAGGCGATTACCTGGTTTAAAGGCGATCCGATCGTACTGGGAATGGGGGGCTGCGGTGGGCGAAAAGGAGGCAGACAGAGGGAGGAAACGTGGGGGTGGGGTGTGGTACGGCCTGAGCTTTAGGGTAGAGATGGAATCTTGAAAAAAGGCGCCACCCTCTGTCTGGGTTTCCTAAGCCCTGAGCAGCCTTGCTTTGGTACAGCTTCCTCTGACGTTCTTTCTGTATATTCTAAACAAACAAACCAAACCAAACAAAACAAAAAAACTGGGGCCAACATTTTACCTTAAAAATAGCTAAAAGGGGGGCAGCCCCTGTGGCAGGGCGTGATACTGGAGATCCTGGATCGAGTCCCACGTCAGGCTCCCGGCATGAAGCCTGCTTCTCCCTCTGCCTGTGTCTCTCTGTGTGTCTCTATGAATAAATAAATAAAATCTTTAAAAAAAAATAGCTAAAAGGGAACCACCTATGGAAAATGGGCTCAGGGAAAAAAATGTGTCCTCCTACTCCCACCTTACCTATGCTGCTGGGTCTGGGTGTGTTACACCCTTGCCCCTACCTCCAAGTGCCCTTTTGGTCAGCCAAGCTCTTGGGCCCTCTCACGCTCATTTTACACTTGTGTTCCTTCTCACACTTCATTTCTTGTTTCAGTTCCTTCATTCCCTATTCCTCTGAGAATTTGGACTCCTCACACCCTCCAAGCGTTCACCGCCCGCCCCGTCTTCAGTGTGCGACCCCCAAAGTCCCTGTCCTTTCCCGCCTTTGGCCCCGCAACGCCCCCAGCCCCGCTGTTTGTTTAAAGGTCTGGGTTACCTTGGGCCACAGGCACGTGATAGAGAACTGTCAGCAGCTGCTGCTGTACAGGCGCTCCTCAGCCAGCAGCCAGCGTTCTCCCCTGACCTTTCCTCAGGGCTGGTCAGAAGGGGGCCGCCCCCGGCCCCTCCCTTCTCGACATGTGGCCCCCAGCCCCGGATTCTGCTGTCCTGCATGATGAATGTCACGCTATCCTGCTTGGTCAGACCTCTTCCTGAAACAGATTCTACTGGAGGTAACCACAGCGACAGATTCTAGAGAAAACCCTTGACATGTAGATTCTGGTCTCACCTGGCTCCAGGCCAGCACTCCGCAGAAAAAAGATTCACTGGAGTGGGGGTTGGGTGGTCTCAAGGATGGCAACTCTCTGGCATGAATCCCTCAGGGATCCATCAAAATTAGATCTATGGGAAATAAGTGAAGAGAGGAATATGATTCCGGAGTGGTGAGAAGAACCATTAGTAAGGGCTTCAGTCTCAGGTGGGAGAGCCCAGGCGCCCGCTAGCTGCATGAGCTCAGATAAAACACCTAATCTACCTGAGCCTTAGTTGTGTCACCTGTTAAAAAAAGGTAGGAATAATGATCCTAACCTGTTATGAACACTAAATCATAATATATGTAAAGTAAAGGATCTTTGTGGCACCTGTTTCTTTCACATCTGTTTCTCAGTCAGCATTTTAAAATCTGCCTATCTGCCTATAGCAAATGCCTGGTACTTAGAGTAGAGAAAAAGAGAACACTTCTCTCTTTCAAGATTCTCTCAAAGTTATCACTCAGTTCACCAGATTATCCCCTCCTAAGCAGTTCATGTATGGGAACACCCACTCAACAAGTGTACATGGATCCCATGACTATATTACTGTGCTAGGTTGTGCTGTGAGAAATACAGAATAAAAAGATTTATGTCCTCCAGGAGTTCATAGCCCAGGAGATTTTTCCTTCTCTTTAACAGATACAACATCCAAGGCTACAACCTCCCATGAAAGCTGCTATCTCTAGAGCTTGTTGTCCTTCCTGTCCAATCTCAAGGATATTCCTGCTCATCAGTGAAGATGTTTAATGCTACATTTAATCTCTCTGGAACAGTCAGGCACCTCCTTTCTAAGCCTCAGGATTAGGATTCAATTCTCTCAGGCTCAGGGGTGATATCGTAGGTGCCTTTCCAAAATGAATGTCAGTGATTTTAAGACATAAAAGAGATTCAGTAATCTATATGAATCTTCAGAATGGGCACAGATCATCATGATCTTGGAGAGAAAAACCACCATAACTGTCCCGTAGCCCAGAGTGACTATAGATTGAGAGATTCAAGTAAGAGTTAGTCTTCAGATGAATATGTTTACAGGAACATTTGCCTAGAAGACGAGAACAATGCTCTTATACTTTCCCACCATTACTAGTTGTGTTTGTAAACTTAAGCAAGCAACATATCATTTTTACAGTTCAGTTTCCCAAGTAAGAAAGGAGTTGGTTTGACCTGTTAGCACTTCTTAGCATAAACTTAGCATAAATCCTAATGAGGTTTCCGATTCACAGATACTTGGCCCCCAAGTCAGTTAATGGCCATGTGGCTGACTGGAAAGGCCACTGCCACTCTCATGGCTTTAGCTGTCATAACTTCACACCAGAGAGGGGAGGCTTACTGTTTTCAGGCTATAATTTTCAGTTTCTCTGGATCCAATTAAGTGTTCGTTAGAGGAGCTTCCGGAGATGGGATGACCTGTTTAAACAAATGTGCCTTTTGGCGGACTAGTTTGTCTTTCTCTGGAGTTTACAAAAGACTTTTAGTAAGTAATAATAACAAGGATAGCAGAGTTTTCCAACACCATGGAACTTGGCTTTGTGTAAATATTAGAGATTTTGACTTGGGATTTAGACAGATTGTACCAGTATGGAAGAGCATACATACAAGGAAGCAATAGGTGAAAGAAGCAGTAATGGAGTCACCAGTGAGTACCCAAGAGAAATTTGAGGGGAGGCAGGGTCGCAGAAAGGAAATGGCATGCCCTCTTGCTGGTAAGTGGTTGAATGGCACAGGGGAAGATGAAGACCCCCTGGTAGCTTGAGGGGGACTCCCTCCTATCTCCCTTACTTCCTTCCCTCCCTCTGAATTACCCTTTGTCTTGGGTGTCCCTCCCTTGGCAGAAGTCTGGAATGGGGTAAGGAGAGAGCTTAGTGGCCCTGTAAGTCCCAGAAGTGCCACCCTTCCCTGAAAAACAGCCAGTCATCATCTCCACAAATTAGCCTGTTCTACCCAAACTAAACCTTGTGATTCTGATCCACTTCCTGACAATAGAACCCTAAGGGTTATGACAGGGAGAGGGAGCAGGTCTTCAGGATGCCATGAAGTAACCCCAGAGGGGTTATTCCATCTCCAGAGTTGACTTTGGTTTGCATCCATCTCCAAGGATCTGGTCTCTCTCCTGATTTCCTCATTTTATACCTAGCTCAAGTGTATGACTTGGGCTGAAACCAAGAGTTAGACACTTAACCAACTGACCCACCCAGGTGCCCCCTGGACTCAGCCTCTCTTAAGAAAGGTCCTTTTGGGTCCCTCAGTTTGGATCCTTCCCCAGCCCCTCACCATCTTCTAACCCTGCCCCTTTGTTATGAAGAGACCATCTAAAAAGAAAGAAGGTATCCTGTGGAAGTGTAGCTGGAAAACGTGTGAAATCACAATCGTGTAAAAGTACTTGGCGGGAAACCTCTTTGGAACTATTGACTAATTTAAGAAGGAATTTTTTTTTTTCTAGGTAAAGGTATTTTCTCAGCCATGGCTAACAAAAGACTTGCTTATTTCTGGGTTAACAGACCTAGATGGAAATGCTGTATAACTATGGTGAGGCCCAGTAGTTTGTTTTCTGACAGTTAACCAGCTAATACTGGTGCTAAATGTTGATGCTGCTGGTATAGGGACCAGACTTTGAGAACCACTTGTTGTGGGCTAATGTATAAAGAACCACAAGTCAAGGCCCTCTGGCCTTAGTAGCAGGAACCCTTTCTGGTGTGGCTGGTTTCCCAGGAGTATTATCTTGGCTTCTTTTATGTTTTTCTAACTATAGCAGGTGCTGGGGGGAGAGGGGGGGTGGTTGAGGTGAGTAGAATTGGAAAGAGAGGGATCTGTATAAAACCTGTTTCTGCACTCCTAGTGCCTTAGGACCTATAGAACAGGTGCTCTGCAACTTCCCACAGCATCTTTTTCCCAACTGGGGACTCTTTTTCTTTAATAATAAATTTATTTTTTATTGGTGTTCAATTTGCCAACATACAGAATAACACCCAGTGCTCATCCCATCAAGTGCCCCCCTCAGTGCCCATCACCCATTCACCCCCAACTGGGGACTCTTAATCACCTCACTTCTGTGAGGCCAGCATTCTAAAAGGCAGACTTACAGCCGTTGCCTGCCCTTGACTAGGTTTGCAGGAAGAGGGCTGTGGATTGGATTCAGGTCTTTGGGGACTCACATTATCTACCAGCCTTCTGCCCTCTTTTCCTTTGGGTACCTTCTTCTGCTCCCTTTCTTCCTTGTGCCTCAGCTCCTAGCTAGTCTGCCTCTGGCCTTCCAAAGCAACAGCTTCAAACACCACTTCTATGTGCTCTCTCCTGCTCACAGACCCATGGTGATTCTCTGTAGCCTCTTGGTTTTTTAAAATGGAAAATTTCCAACTTACTCCAACTCTCCCTATCCCCAAATATGCCCAACTTCATCTTCACTTTCTTCCCTCATGACTCCAGTGCTTTAGCCATGGAAGCCTCTGTATTGTTCCTATCTATGAGATAACATATATGAAAACATCCAGTATGTCAGTCCAATCCCTTTCCTTCCCCAGGGATTCTCATTTCAAAACATTTCCTAGCACAGACATTCTCAAACTTTTGGCACCTTGGCAGCTTGATGTAGCCTGTAGCTTCCTTAAAAGAATAATATTTTTTTATAAATACATAAAGTTAAATGAAGAGAAGCATAACTGACATCTATTATGTTGAAATACGGTTTTGAATTTTTAAAAAGACCATAATTTGATAACATGTTTCTTTATTAATACATTAAATAATAGTATCTAGTGATAGACACAATAACATATTTTAAAATAGTGATGAGCATAAATGATACTTTGAGAAATGTGAAACAAATGTAATGGGATATGAAAATATTGGTGATATTGCCACATGTACTAATCATATTATTGTGGTTTCTTGCCTAGGTTAATAATCGAAGGACATGCTTAAATTAAGTTAAAGGTAAGTGAATTTACCCCAAAGATACAGATGCAATGAAACACTGGGACACCTGCACCCCGATGTTTATAGCAGCAATGTCCACAATAGCCAAACTGTGGAAGGAGCCTCGGTGTCCATCGAAAGATGAATGGATAAAGAAGATGTGGTTTATGAATACAATGGAATATTACTCAGCCATTAGAAATGACAAATACCCACCATTTGCTTCAATGTGGATGGAACTGGAGGGTATTATGCTGAGTGAAGTAAGTCAATCAGAGAAGGACTAACATTATATGGTCTCATTCATTTGGGGAATATAAAAGGTAGTGAAAAGGAATAAAGGGGAAAGGAGAAAAATGAGTGGGAAATATCAGAAAGGGAGACAGAACATGAAGACTCCTAACTCTGGGAAACGAACTAGGGGTGGTGGAAGGGGAAGAGGGCGGGGGGTGAGGGTGAATGGGTGACGGGCACTGAGGGGGGCACTTGATGGGATGAGCACTGGGTGTTATTCTGTATGTTGGCAAATTGAACACCAATAAAAAATAAATTTATTATTAAAAAAATAAAGGTAAATGAAAATAAAGGCATGGGTATTTTCCTGTTCATATGCACAGACCTCTCTGAATTCCATATCATGACCCCTTTTGCTTCATAATGCCCTGAATATTTTGTTTGCTTAGTGGGCAAATTTGTTACAAACCTGTTATTACATGCATATTATGTGCTCTTCTCTCTACACCCGTTAGAATGTATTCTATCACCTGTGGTGCAAAGTAGGTATTGTTATCCACACCTTACAGATGGGAAAATGGAGGGATCATTTCATATTTTTTTAATTAATTTTTATTGGTGTTCAATTTACCAACATACAGAAAAACACCCAGTGCTCATCCCGTCAAGTGTCCACCTCAGTGCCCGTCACCCATTCCCCTCCAACACCCGCCCTCCTCCCCCCTTCCACCACCCCTAGTTCATTTCCCCGAGTTAGGAGTCTTTATGTTCTGTCTCCCTTCCTGATATTTCCCAACATTTCTTCTCCCTTCCTTTATATTCCCTTTCACTATTATTTATATTCCCCAAATGAATGAGAACATACACTGTTTGTCCTTCTCCGATTGACTTATTTCACTCAGCATAATACCCTCCAGTTCCATCCACGTTGAAGCAACTGGTGGGTATTTGTCGTTTCTAATGGCTGAGTAATATTCCATTGTATACATAAACCACATCTTCTTTATCCATTCATCTTTCGATGGACACCGAGGCTCCTTCCACAGTTTGGCTATTGTGGACATTGCTGCTAGAAACATCGGGGTGCAGGTGTCCCGACGTTTCATTGCATCTGAATCTTTGGGGTAAATCCCCAACAGTGCAATTGCTGGGTCGTAGGGCAGGTCTATTTTTAACTCTTTGAGGAACCTCCACAGTTTTCCAGAGTGGCTGCACCAGTTCACATTCCCACCAACAGTGTAAGAGGGTTCCCTTTTCTCCGCCTCCTCTCCAACATTTGTTGTTTCCTGCCTTGTTAATTTTCCCCATTCTCACTGGTGTGAGGTGGTATCTCATTGTGGTTTTGATTTGTATTTCCCTGATGGCAAGTGATGCAGAGCATTTCCTCATGTGCATGTTGGCCATGTCCATGTCTTCCTCTGTGAGATTTCTCTTCATGTCTTTTGCCCATTTCATGATTGGATTGTTTGTTTCTTTGGTGTTGAGTTTAATAAGTTCTTTATAGATTTTGGAAACTAGCCCTTTATCTGATATGTCGTTTGCAAATATCTTCTCCCATTCTGTAGGTTGTCTTTTAGTTTTGTTGACTGTATCCGTTGCTGTGCAAAAGCTTCTTATCTTGATGAAGTCCCAATAGTTCATTTTTGCTTTTGTTTCTTTTGCCTTTGTGGATGTATCTTGCAAGAAGTTACTGTGGCCGAGTTCAAAAAGGGTGTTGCCTGTGTTCTCTTCTATGATTTTGATGGACTCTTGTCTCACATTTAGATCTCTCATCCATTTTGAGTTTATCTTTGTGTATGGTGAAAGAGAGTGGTCCAGTTTCATTCTTCTGCATGTGGATGTCCAATTTTCCCAACACCATTTATTGAAGAGACTGTCTTTCTTCCAATGGATAGTCTTTCCTCCTTTATCGAATATTAGATGACCGTACATTTCAGGGTCCACTTCTGGGTTCTCTATTCTGTTCCATTGATCTATGTGTCTGTTTTTGTGCCAGTACCACACTGTCTTGATGACCACAGCTTTGTAGTACAACCTGAAATCTGGCATTGTGATGCCCCCAGCTATGGTTTTCTTTTTTAAAATTCCCCTGGCTATTCGGGGTCTTTTCTGATTCCACACAAATCTTAAAATAATTTGTTCTAACTCTCTGAAGAAAGTCCATGGTATTTTGATAGGGATTGCATTAAACGTGTAAATTGCCCTGGGTAACATAGACATTTTCACAATATTAATTCTGCCAATCCATGAGCATGGAAGATTTTTCCATCTCTTTGTGTCTTCCTCAATTTCTTTCAGAAGTGTTCTATAGTTTTTAGGGTATAGATCCTTCACCTCTTTGGTTAGGTTTATTCCTAGGTATCTTATGCTTTTGGGTGCAATTGTAAATGGGATTGACTCCTTAATTTCTCTTTCTTCAGTCTCATTGTTAGTGTATAGAAATGCCATTGATTTCTGGGCATTGATTTTGTATCCTGCCACGCTACCAAATTGCTGTATGAGTTCTAGCAATCTTGGGGTGGAGGCTTTTGGGTTTTCTATGTAGAGTATCATGTCATCGGCGAAGAGGGAGAGTTTGACTTCTTCTTTGCCAATCTGAATGCCTTTAATGTCTTTTTGTTGTCTGATTGCTGAGGCGAGCACTTCCAGAACTATGGTGAACAGCAGTGGTGAGAGTGGACATCCCTGTCTTGTTCCTGATCTTAGGGGAAAGGCTCCCAGTGCTTCCCCATTGAGAATGATATTTGCTGTGGGCTTTTCGTGAATGGCTTTTAAGATGTCGAGGAAAGTTCCCTCTATCCCAACACTCTGAAGTGTTTTGATCAGGAATGGATGCTGTATTTTGTCCAATGCTTTCTCTGCATCTAATGAGAGGATCATATGGTTCTTGGTTTTTCTCTTGCTGATATGATGAATCACATTGATTGTTTTACGAGTGTTGAACCAGCCTTGTGTCCCGGAGATAAATCCTACTTGGTCATGGTGAATAATTTTCTTAATGTGTTGTTGGATCCTATTGGCTAGTATCTTGTTGAGAATTTTTGCATCCATGTTCATCAGGGATATTGGTCTGTAATTCTCCTTTTTGGTGGGGTCTTTGTCTGGTTTCGGAATTAAGGTGATGCTGGCCTCATAGAACGAATTTGGAAGTACTCCATCTCTTTCTATCTTTCCAAACAGCTTTAGTAGAATAGGTATGATTTCTTCTTTAAACGTTTGATAGAATTCCCCTGGGAAGCCATCTGGCCCTGGACTCTTGTGTCTCGGGAGGTTTTTGATGACTGCTTCAATTTCCTCCCTGGTTATTGGCCTGTTCAGGTTTTCTATTTCTTCCTGCTCCAGTTTTGGTAGTTTGTGGCTTTCCAGGAATGCATCCATTTCTTCTAGATTTCCTAATTTATTGGCGTACAGCTGTTCATAATATGTTTTTAGAATCGTTTGTATTTCCTTGGTGTTGGTAGTGATCTCTCCTTTCTCATTCATGATTTTATTAATTTGAGTCTTCTCTCTCTTCTTTTTAATAAGGCTGGCTAATGGTTTATCTATCTTATTAATTCTTTCAAAGAACCAACTCCTGGTTCTGCTGATCTGTTCCACAGTTCTTTTGGTCTCGATATCATTTAGTTCTGCTCGAATTTTAATTAACTGTCGTCTTCTGCTGGGGGTGGGGTCTATTTGTTGCTTTTTCTCTAGTTCCTTTATGTGTAAGGTGAGCTTTTGAATTTGAGTTCTTTCCAGTTTTTGAATGGATGCTGGTATTGTGATGTATTTCCCCCTCAGGACTGCATTTGCTGCGTCCCAAAGATTTTGAACGGTTGTATCTTCATTCTCATTAGTTTCCATGAATCTTCTCAATTCTTCCTTAATTTCCTGGTTGACCTTTTCATCTTCTGGCAGGATGGTCCTTTCCCTCCACGTGTCTGTGGTCCTTCCAAACTTCTTGTTGTGATTAAGTTCTAATTTCAAGGCATTATGGTCTGAGAATATACAGGGGACTATCCCGATCTTTTGGTATCGGTTTAGACCCGATTTGTGACCCAGTATGTGGTCTATTCTGGAGAAAGTTCCATGTGCACTTGAGAAGAATGTGTATTCAGTTGAGTTTGGATGTGAAGTTCTGTAGGTATCTGTGAAATCCATCTGGTCCAGTGTATCATTTAAAGCTCTCGTTTCTTTGGATATGTTGTGCTTAGAAGACCTATCTAGTATAGAAAGAGCTAGATTGAAGTCACCAAGTATAAGTGTATTATTATCAAAGTATTTCTTCAGTTTGGTTATTAATTCGTTTAAATATTTGGCAGCTCCCACATTCGGGGCATATATATTGAGGATTGTTAAGTCCTCTTGTTGGATAGATCCTTTGAGTATGAGATAGTGTCCCTCTTCATCTCTCACTATAGTCTTCGGGGTAAATTTTAATTTATCTGATATAAGGATGGCTACCCCTGCTTTCTTTTGAGGACCATTTGAATGGTAAATGGTTCTCCAACCTTTTATTTTCAGGTTGTAGGTGTCCTTCTGTCTAAAATGAGCCTCTTGTAGACAGCAAATAGATGGGTCCTGCTTTTTTATCCAGTCTGAAACCCTGCGCCTTTTGATGGGGTCATTAAGCCCGTTCACGTTCAGAGTTACTATTGATAGATATGAGTTTAGTGTCATCATATCTATTCAGTCCTTGTTTTTGTGGTTTGTTCCACTTAACTTCTTCTTAAAGGGGAATTTTAAGAGTCCCCCTTAAAATTTCTTGCAGAGGGATCCCTGGGTGGCGCAGCGGCTTAGCGCCTGCCTTTGGCCCAGGGCGCAATCCTGGAGACCCGGGATCAAATCCCACGTCGGGCTCCCGGTGCATGGAGCCTGCTTCTCCCTCTGCCTATGTCTCTGCTTCTCTCTCTCTCACTGTGTGCCTATCATAAATAAATAAAATTTAAAAAAAAAAATTTTAAAAAAAAATTTCTTGCAGAGCTTGTTTGGAGGTTACATATTCTTTCAGTTCCTGCCTGTCTTGGAAGCTCTTTATCTCTCCTTCCATTTTGAATGAGAGCCTTGCTGGATAGAGTATTCTTGGTTGCATGTTCTTCTCATTTAGGACCCTGAATATATCCTGCCAGCCCTTTCTGGCCTGCCAGGTCTCTGTGGAGAGGTCTGCTGTTACCCTAATATTCCTCCCCATAAAAGTCAGGGACTTTTTTTCTCTTGCTGCTTTAAGGATCTTCTCCTTATCTTTGGAATTTGCAAGCTTCACTATTAAATGTCGAGGTGTTGATCGGTTTTTGTTGATTTTAGGGGGGATCTCTCTATTTCCTGGATCTGAATGCCTGTTTCCCTTCCCAGATTAGGAAAGTTTTCAGCTAGGATTTGTTCAAATACATATTCTGGCCCTCTGTCCCATTCGGCGCCCTCGGGAACCCCAATTAAACGTAGGTTTTTCTTCCTCAGGCTGTCATTTATTTCCCTTAATCTATCCTCATGGTCTTTTAATTGCCTGTCTCTTTTTTCCTCAGTTTCCCTCTTTGCCATCAACTTGTCTTCTATGTCACTCACTCGTTCTTCCACCTCGTCAAGCCTCGTCGTTAGGACTTCTAGCTTGGATTGCATCTCATTTAATTGATTTTTAATTTCTGCCTGATTGGATCTAAATTCTGCAGTCATGAAGTCTCTTGAGTCCTTTATGCTTTTTTCTAGAGTCACCAGTAGCTGTATAATAGTGCTTCTGAATTGGCTTTCTGACATTGAATTGTATTCCAGATTTTGTAACTCTGTGGGAGAGAGGGCTGTTTCTGATTCTTTTTTTTGAGGTGAGGTTTTCCTTCTAGTCATTTTGCTCAGTGCAGAGTGGCCAAAAACAAGTTGTATTGGGAAAAGGAGAAAAAGAGAGAGAAGGAAAGAAAAGAGAAAAAGAAAAAAGAGAAAGAAGAAAAAAAGGGGGGGGGGAAGAGAAGAAAAAGAGAAAGAAAAAGAAAGAAAGGAGAAAAAAAAAGGGTGGGGTGGGGTGGGGGAAGCAATCCGAAATGAAGAAGAAAGAAAGAAAAAAAAGCACAAAACAAAACAAAAACAAAAACAAAAAACAAAAACAAAAAACAAAAACAAAACACGGGGGAGTATCTTCTGATTCTGTATATTTTAAGTCCCTTGACTTCCCTTGGAACTGGTCCGTGTCGCTGGTCTTCTGGGGGAGGGGCCTGCTGTGCTGATTCTCAGGTGTTAGCACTTGGGGGAGCTGCTCTGCCCCTGCCTGGTGCAGGGCTCAGTGGGGGTTGTTTACCCCGTGAGGAAGCCACAGTGGCGGGGGCAGCTCTGGGACCCTGGAGTCAGCTCCCGCAGTAGCTCCGGGGCTCTCTGTCTGCAGGGCCTGGAGGCTCCCGGGTGGGGCCGCTGATCTGCTCAGTTCCAGGCAGGAGCGTCCTTGCTGACCTGGGCCCTCCCGGCCTCTGCCTGTCCCGGGGGAGGCCGGATCCTGGGCTGTGTCCCGGCGCCCTGTGCTCCGGTGCCTGCGCTGTTGGATTTGCGCTCCCGCCCCACAGCCCCCTTCGCGGAGCCGCCGCCCGAGCCCCTCCGAGCTGTTCCCGGAGCCGCGCCGCCCCCTCCGCGCGGAGCTTCTTCCTCTGCCCGAGCCGCCGCCGCTGAGCTGCTCCCGGAGCCGCGCAGCCCCCTCCGCGGAGCCGCCGCCCGAGCCCCTCCGAGCTGCTCCGGGTCCCGCCGAGCGCTGCAGCCCTTAGGGAGCTCGGCGCATCTCCCCGGGGCGCAGTTCCTCTGTTACTGTCCCAGGGAGCCCGAGGGCGTCCCCGCCTTTCTGGGGATCCTGCTCCAATTCCCGGGGAGCCCCTTTCCGCCCGGGAAGGTTGGTGCAGCTCCTGCTCCTCCGGGACGGGGCTCTCCTGTCCTGGGGACACTCGCCCCGGCCTCAGCCCGGCTCCTCGCGGGGCCCCTCCCCCTTGGAGGCCTTTTGTTTCTTTATTTCTTTTTCCCCGTCTTCCTACCTTGATAGAAGCGCGAACTCTTCTCACTGTAGCGTTCCAGCTGGTCTCTCTTTAAATCTCAGGCCGAATTCGTAGATTTTCAGGATGATTTGAATGTTTTCTAGGTAATTTGTTGAGGACAGGTGACTTGGAGACCCTACTCTTCCGCCATCTTGCCCCTCCCCCCCGATCATTTCATATTGACCCAGGATGATACAGATGAAAATGGGGACTCCCAGCCCTGGAGCCTCCAGAAATTTTGACACAGGGCTATATTGTCTCTCCTTATCATTTATTTGCTTCAGCTCTTTGTTTTATTTTTTTATGTTTTTATTTAAATTCATTAGTTAACATACAGTGTAATATTGGTTTTAGATGTACAATTTAGTGATTTAACACTTACATACAGCTCCCAGTGCTCATCGCGAGTGCACTCCTTAATCCCGTCACCCATTTATCCCATCCCCCACAGACCTTCCCTCTAATAACCATCAGTTTGCTCTCTATAACTAAGAGTCTGTTTCTTGGTTTGCCTCTCTCTTTTTTTTCCCCCTATGATCATTTGTTTTGTTTCTTAAATTCAACATATGAGTGAAATCATATGGTATTTGCTCTTTGGATGGTGGAATAAAATAGGAGTATATGGCTTAGTTCACTGTCTTTCCACACGATTCTTAGTAAATTACTGAGTATCTGTGTGAGAGTAAGGAAACCTCATTGACTGAAGAAACCAACAGACTGCATGTTCCAATAAAGGAGTGACAAGGATGCTAGAGCTATAACTGAAGAGCTCCTCAGGTCTGACTATGAAAAGATTCTGAAACAGGAGCTTACCCGGAGGCTCGGCAGAAGGGCACAAATGTGGAATTGATATTCAGACAGTACACAAATTAGATGTCATGCCAAGCCCTGCTAAATAGACATACTATTGCAGTGATAGCTGAGAAACATTGATGGAGCTTATTGGCTACAGATTTGACCTGTCTCCTGGTAGCCAGTGCAGTTGTACTTTCTATTTTCTAAGAAGTACTCAGTCACTACTTTCCCATTATCTTTCCCATTGCATAATTGGTACTAGTACTGAATACTTTAACTTGTATGTTAATTTTTTCTTCTCACTTCTTTGTTCTTTTTGACGTGGTCAATGGGTACAATATTTTTTTTGATTATTTTTATTTTTATTTATTTATTCATGAGAGACACAGAGAGAGAGGCAGAGACACAGGCAGAGGGAGAAGCAGGCTCCATGCAGGGAGCCCGACGTGGGACTCGATCCCGGGTCTCCAGGATCACACCCCGGACTGAAGGCGGCACTTAAACCGCTAAGCCACCAAGGCTGCCCTGGGTACATTTTGATATCTAAAATGCTAAGATTTTTAAATTAAAAAACAAAACATATAAAATCAAGAGACCACCAATTTTGGATAATATTCTAATTTTGAAGTTAAATAGAAGAGTCATGAGTTCTCTGAATTTCTGGGATAACAAAAGAAATATAAAAATGAACATCTATCTAGCCCATGTCATAGCGTTATAAAAAGATAAAGTAGTCTATATCAACTTCCAACAGTACAAGAATGTGTAAAATAGAAGACTATGTATCTGACATTAAAACCCATCAGTTGGGATCCCTGGGTGGCGCAGCGGTTTGGCGCCTGTCTTTGGCCCAGGGCGCGATCCTGGAGACCCGGGATCGAATCCCACGTCGGGCTCCCGGTGCATGGAGCCTGCTTCTCCCTCTGCCTGTGTCTCTGCCTCTCTCTCTCTCTCTCTGTGACTATCATAAATAAAAAAATAATAATAAAAAAAAATTAAAACCCATCAGTTATATAATTTTAGGAAGGAATGATTTATGTTCTTAAATTGATATTTTGAATAGGTAATATGCACAAGAAGAAAATTTGAAGAGTACAAAACTGTACATAGTGAAATGTTTCCCTCTTTCTCCTGACCTTAGTCATTAAACTTCATCCTACCAGAGGCAACCACTATTCCTAGATTCATGTGTATCCTTCCAAAAATCTTCTATGGAAATACAAACCGAAATGGGTACTGCCTATTCCATTTTGAAAACAATGCAGCAGTAACATAAATATCATGCTTTCCAGTGTTCCTTAAACTAACAGTATATCATAGAAAGTATTCCAAACTAGAACAAAGTGAATCACAAACTTGCAGTTGTATAGGATGTATAAGTCTTGAGAACTAATGTACATGAAGAATATAGTTAATAATACCAAATGAAATACTAATATATTGCTAACAGAGTAGATTTAAGGTATTCTCATCACACACAAAAAATGCTAACTATGTGAGGGAATAATGTGTTAATAAGTTTGATTGTAATAATCATTTCAATATGTATATGTATGTCAAACAATCATGTCATCATATTAAATATATACAACATTTAACAATGCGTTTTAGGGTGCACAATGAAAATTAGACTTTTCATTTATTATTTATTTATAACTTTTTTAGAGAGGGAAGGGGAGGGACAGAGAGAAAGGTACAGATAGAATTTTAAGCAGCCTGGATACCCCACACAGAGCCGGATGGTGGCTCAGTCCCACAACCCAGAGATCATGATCTGAACTGAAATCAAAAGTGGATGCTTACAGACTGAGCCACACAGGCACCCTGAAAATTAGAGTTTCAAAAATAAGATTATCAGGAGAAGAATTACAGGCTGCTACTGGGTGGCTCAGTCAATTAAGCATCCTATCTGATTTAGGCTCAGGTCAAGGTCTCAGGGTCATATGGGCATTCCTCAATGGGGGCTCTGCCAGGAGTCTACTAGAGATGCTTTCCCTCTCCCTCTCAGTGTGTCCTTCCACCATCATGCACCCTCCCTCCCTCCCTCCCTCCCTCCCTCCCTCCCTCCCTCCTTCTCTCTCTCTAAATCAATCAATCAATCAATCAATCCATCAATCATTTAAAAATGAAAGATAACATACTCACATGGCTGCAAAACCTACGCACCTTGATAATATTAACCATTTCCTTTATGGTAGGTACATTACTTGTTTCCTTCTTTTTCTCATTGCAATCATGCTGCGAAGAATACACTTGTGCAGCATCATTTCACACATCTATGTGTCTATCAGTGTGACAAATACCTGGAAATTTATTCCATAGCCATTCCCTAAGTGTTTCCTGAGTGTCAGACTAAGGACTCAGTGTTCAGGATGACAACATGCTTAAGTTGCATTCTCAAGTCACATCTCACAGGGTGATGCAAAATGCATGATCATTATTGTGAACCCCAAATTATGGTTGTCAGTATCAGCAGTCAGGAGACAAAACAGCCATAGCAACTAGGAAAGGCTGTAATCCATATGGTGTCCATTTGACACTAAAAGCACTATTGCTTTCAGCCCCAAGGGCCAAAAGAGTTGTGGGGGCTACTGTAAGAGTTCTGTACACCCCCACCCCAACCTTTTGCATCCATCTGTGAAAAGCAGAACTTTTTATTTCCTGGAGAGATGTTTCCTAGGACACAGGGTGTTTAGTGCTAAAATTGGGATAGTCCTGAGCCAACTGGTCAGTTGTTCACCCTTCCACTGTTTCTCAGATTCTTTCTTTCTTTCTTTCTTTCTTTCTTTCTTTCTTTCTTTCTTTCTTTCTTTCTTTCTTTCTTTCTTTCTTTCTTCTTCTCTTTCTCTCTTTCTTCTCTTTTTAAAATTACTCTCTGCACCCAACGTAGGGCTTGAACTCAGGACCCTGAGATTGAGAGTTGCATGCTCTACTGACTGAGCCAACTAGGTGCCCTTACCCTTCCACTGTTTCAACCAGAAAAGCTCTGTAAAATTCTACTTAAAATATGAAATTCGGAAAGAACACCATATGAAAAATTTACCAAACTTTATTATCTGTGCCTGAGAGAATGGGGTTAATGAGAAAATACTCAGATGCAAAAGTATTGGCATTTGGAAAGATGTTACCAGTGTAAAGCTAGGGAGAAAGTCAGGGATTTTAGCTGACCTGTCAGTTTCCCAAATGTGTTATTTGGTGATAAGTCATCATGTTCAATGATCTCTGGCTGGTCCACCAAAAGATGTAAAGTGAATATGCAAAAGTCTTTTTCCAATAAACTTTATGTTTACCACCTTACTTCAAATAACCAACAGAGAGAAGAAGTAACATTCTGAAAAACCAGACATTAAAATAATGAAAATAGGAAGAAAAATGTGGACCTCAACAGGCTCCCTATAGTGACAGAGCTGCAAAAAAAAGTTTAGAAATCGGATCAAGCAAAGTCCATACACTTTAATAGAAATTGGCTGTCGAGCTACAACTTCTATTGTATGTTAGATAGTTTTATCATCAATAGTTTATTCAGGGCACAAAAAAAGAATATATTTAAAATTTCCATCTCTATACTGACACATGTATTTATTTACATGATTGTACTGTTTGTAAATTATTTTTCAATATCATCTTTGCACGTATGTGGTCTCAAGTTTTTTTTTTTTCTCATGCCAGCTTTCATTTAGAGGTGAAAGGTGTTCTGGAAGTCAGGATAGATTCTCTTCAGCTCTCAGTTGCTTCCCTGATTCTTCATTAGGATTTATCCTGCTGCAGCTCCATTTTTAATGACCTTGAGTACCCAGGAGCAGGGGTTGGTCCACTCTGTATGAGCTGGATGATAAAAAGGCCAAGTAACTCCAGCATTACGCAGTGAGCCTAGACCATCCTCATTTCCTCTCCTGCTGCCAGCCCCCATCTCACGGTTTGAGACTTGGGGCTCCTTCTATATTCCTTCCGTGACAATCAGACCTATGGAGGTCAAATGCTTTGGATTTTCAGGGACAGGTCTGATTACATCTAATTTTGTCATTTTGAAAACTGCAGTCTGATTCATGTGTGGGCAAATGTGATTTCCATTTTTATTTATTTATTCATGAGAGACACAGAGAGAGGCAGGCAGAGACATAGGCGGAGGGAGAGGCAGGCTCCATGCAGGGAGCCCGATGTGGGACTCGATCCCGGGACCGTGAGATCACACCCTGCCACCGAGGCGTCCCGTGATTCCGTTTTTATAGTTTTATGAGGATTTATATGCCTATATTCACAAATTAAAGTCAAGTAAAAAAATCGGGACATAAAATCCTATTTATGGTATGATCATAGCCATCTAAAACATGCATATGCATAGACTACAAGAGGGGAGCAAAGTTGTTATAGTACCAACAGTGGAGGTGTATGGTGATGCGATGACATTTGACCTTCTTTCCTCTTTCTTTGTTTTCTCAAATTGTTGTCATGTGTCTATGTTATATGTTCAATAAAAGATAAGAAAATAATAACCTTTTCAAAGCACGTTTCTCTATTTTTGTTTTTAAAATATAGTTTCTGTATAATGTGACAGCTTCCCACCTTCCCTCTCCAGCGAGGACCCATCCCATCTACACACATGCCCACACACATGTTCACACACGCACCACCACCCCCATGCACACACACGGACACAAATTTGGTAACTTGTCTCAGCACCCTGTGCTACCACTGGCACAGCAATGAACATAGGTGTGATACTTGGTGAAGAACTATGGAAAGAAATATCAGGAAGGGAGACAGAACATAAAGACTCCTAACTCTGGGAAACGAACTAGGGGTGGTGGAAGGGGAGGAGGGCGGGGGGTAGGGGGGAATGGGTGACGGGCACTGAGGGGGACACTTGACGGGATGAGCACTGGGTGTTTTTCTGTATGTTGGTAAATTGAACACCAATAAAATTAATTTATAAAAAAAATTTTAAAAAAAGAATTTACACACATAAAAAAAAAAAAAAGAACTATGGAAAGACTGCTATCCCCTGTCCCAGGGTAATGGATCCCCAGAGACAGAGGATCCCCTAATGCAGAAGTTCCTAAGAGTACAAGATTCCCTTGCTATATTACTGTTACATTGCAGATGGTGCTGGCTTTGGTCAAGAGATGTGCCCTTTGTTCTGACCCCTAAACACCTCTCTGCACCTCAATTATTTTCTCTACCAAGCTTACATATGAGAGAGTTAATAATTCCTGTCACCTGGTTTCTTTTAGGTAAGAAAATTTCAAGCACACCACGCTCAGTATTCTTACCAGAGGGGCATACTATTGCATACAAAATTTCTTTACGTGTCCTTCAACACGAACAGAAAAAAAAATTTCTCTAAATTAAAGTGTGTTTAAGAAATTGAGAAGACATCTCCTCCTTTCAAGTCTCTTTCTCTGAGTAAATAAACATTGTTTAAAATTGCAAAGCTATTCCCAGCACCATTTGTTTAAGGATGGCTTATATCTGCCAGAATCTGCAATTGGCACAACGTCTGTAAATATGTGACTGATATTTTCACGGGCATTTTTCATATTTCATTTCCCATGAATGTGACTATTTTGTATTTTTTCTGTCCCTCATCTCTTACTGCCCCCACATTACCTTCAGTAATCCAAGCCTTTCATTTTTTATCTTTAACTTTTTATTATAGAAAATTGCAAACACATAAAAGCAGAAAGAAAAGTACAATGCACTCCATGTACCCATTAAGCTCAAGAGTCATCAACTTCAACAATCATTAACTTTCTTCAATTCTTGTTTCATCTCTCTCCCATCGTACTTAACAAAAATGTTGTTTTGTTTTGTTTCTCTGGAGTACTGTGAAGCAAAATGTAGACATCAACTCATTCCATCCAGAAATACACTTTAGTAGATAAGGACCGACCGGTTTTCACAGAACCACGGCACAGTATCAAAGCCAAGAAAATGATCAAGACTGACTTAGCATCATCTACTACCCAACAATGTCCCATTTCCCCAATTGCTTCATCAAACTTGTATTTACACATGATTTATGTATTCATACAGTTTGTTTGCTCAAATTAGGATCGGAAAAATCCCATGCACTGTGTATGGTTGATATGTGGCTTAGTCTTTTAATGTTTTACATTTCCCCCTCATCTTTTCCATGCCGTTTATTTGTTGAAGAATATATACTCTGCTCACTCTCTTGCTAGAACTGGAGAAACAAAGGGATCCTGGTTTAGAAGCCCAGCTGAGGCATAATGGCAGTCATGGTTTTTCTGGTCCTTGCGCCAGAGGGTCAGGTCTGGGCATGTTTTGGGTCATACCTTTCTTCTTTTTTCTATTTAAAAAATGCTCTAATGTGCTTAATATGTTATAACTTTAATAGTGAAAAATAGAGATGTAAATAGAAACAAGGGACCCTTAGTCAGACCATATGCCCTGGTTTTTATTGTCATTGCGGAACGGGTACATATTCCACGTTCCATTTATAGGAATTAGGGCTCATCTCTCCCCATCAATTTTTGACCCACAAACACACACATCAGTCCCGGGAATTGCCTCAGTCAGTTACTTTCCATCCTTACAACTAGTGCACTGGAAGAACAGTGGTGAATCTTGTCAGGATCCCTTGGAAAGATTGCTCTCCTCTACCCAAAAGGGAAGATTCTTAAACCTGTCCATGCATATTCCCAGGAAATAAAAACCCCTTGGACCCACTCCATTCAGATCTTACTAGGTTCTCCAAGGAACGGTAGTAGAAATTGGAGACTAGTGTATCAGGTATCATGTTCATCTCTGGGTGAACTGCCATTTCCTCTTGCTTTATATTCAAGAAAGGATCAGTCCCAGCTTGACACTTCTCATCTAAGTAGGATCAGTAGGGGTGACAGAGGCCAGAGGTAGTGTGCACCATCTTTTGCTCACAAGATGGGATAAGTTCCAGAAGCAAAGTCGTATGATGGTAATACTAGTTTGAAATAATAAATGTAAATATTTTTCGTTATTTTTGCAATAAATCTTTCACCTTCCAATAGTCATTCTGGCCCTGGGGTGGGGGAAAGTGTTTATGTCCCCTTGAGAGGAAGAATGACATGATATGGGAGAATTAGGCCACTGACTCTTAGAAAGAAGAAGCAAATGAAAGTGTTTCTCAGAAGAAGTGAGGAAAGGAGAGGTGAGGGAAGGAGATAGGGAGGTAAGGATGGAGGGAAGGAGAGGGAGAGAGAGAGAGAATTATTAGATAGATGTGTGTCCTAAAATCATCTTCTGAAAAGTCCTGTAAGTGGTGGTATTAGATGGGTTTGAAAGCTGAGTACAGAGGCAGCATGTGCCAACAACACTGGAGCCAATATGACTGTTGGAAGACAAAAGCGCTTATTGTAGTCTGTGAAGGCACTTCACTCAGAATGGGTATGGAGAGATTGGACCCACATGTACATTTCTAAAACTTCCTCAGCTCCCGTTTGCTTTAGGAGATATTAAGACTATTTTACCAGCCTTTTGGAAGGATACAGAAAACAACTGAACACTGTTCAACACATCAGAGTGACTCTAAGCGAGGTGAAGGGATCTTGGAGCATATTGGTCTACAAAGTGGGATGTGTACACATATGAGGTGGGTAAGAAGAGCATTTAGGTGTGGAGAGGAAGCACTAGAAATTCTAAGCATATTTAATTTTATCACATCCTTTTAAAATTCCTAATTTTAGCACATGTTTTATGATGAGCACTGTATACTAACACAGTGTCGCCAGTATGTAATCTGTACATTAATAGACAACAAACATGTTGGAGGTATGTGCTCAAAATCTCCTTACTGGTGCATGTATTAGATTCTCAGGGCCACTGTAACAAATTAGCACGGACTGTGTAGTTGAGAGCAACAGAAATGTATTCTCTCACAGTTCCGGACGTACAAGTCTCAGGCAAGGAGTTAGCAGGGCCATGCTCCCTGTGAAGCCCCTAGGGAAAGATCCCTTCTTGCCTCTTCCTAGCTTCTGAAGAGTCGCAGCAATCCTGGCTTTTCCTTGGCTGGTAGATGCCTCATTCCAATCTCTGCCTCCATCCTTGCATGGTGTGCTCCTCCAAGTGAGTCTGTGTCTCTGTGTATTCTCTCTCTCTTTTTAAAAAGATTTTATTTATTTATTCATGACAGACACACACAGAGAGAGGCAGAGACATAGGCAGAGGGAGAAGCAGGCTCCACGCAGGAAGCCCCACGTGGGACTCGATCCCGGAACCCCAGGATCACTTCCTGAGCCGAAGGCAGACGCTCAACCGCTGAGCCACCCTCTATGCATCACTCTCTCTATTTTTTTTTAATTAGACAACAGTCATACTGGGTTTAGGGCTCACCCTAATCCCAGTATGGACTTATCTTAACTAACACCTAACATCTGCAAAGACCCTGTTTCCAATAAAGTCACAATCCGAGATAGACATGAATCTTGAGGGCACGCTATTCAACCTAGTGCACAGTGTGTAATGAAAAACAACCAGAGGCCATTGTTGTAGTGAATGTCGTTCTAGGCACCCACATTGGAGTTAACTTTGAATTGCAACAAAATCTCAAGGGGATCCATAAGTCTGGCAAGAGGAAAGTCCAGTTAGGAAGCAGTATTCAACTTACATTGCCACATAATCAGAATCCAAAGAATATCACTCAGGCTGAGGATACTTCTGTATGGTCACCACCAGACATCACTTAAGCCACACTCTGTCCTCCAATCCACAGATATCATTTTATAGAGGAGAAGAAGTAAGTAGAAGTTAGAATTGACTGAATAATTGCCTGAAATGAAGAAGCCAAACTGGAAGAGCCTGAAGAGTCTTTAAACATGAAATGTAAGTGGTCTACCTGCCCACCTTTAGTATCCGTTGGAGTGTGTACTGGAAAAGCAGGATTAGTTATGGAAAACAAATAAGTTGTTTTGTCTTTGCACAGCAGAGAATACTGTATTAGATTTTGAGATTCTGTTAGCAGAATCTCATGTGCCTCTTTGTCAGTTTTGGTGCCTATATCCTTCTAGTGGTTTCAAACTTCACCTAAAACCTGGCATATCCGTAGTAACATTTTGAAACAGCTCACAGATGATGGACGGCATTGCCATTTAATACTTGAGAGCAAACTGCATATTTTGGACTTGGAGAGACCTGATTTCAAATCTTTGTTCTGCCACTTAGTAGAAATCTTGCGTGGCCCCGTATAAGTTTCCTAACCTCTCTGAATCCCAGACGTCTCATTTGGGAAATGGAGGATTATAAACGCTATCACATAGTGTTGTGGTGAGGGTGCAATTACATGATATAGGTAATATAAATACATGCCCAGAATGTAACAGGTGCTCAATTATCATGAGCTATAACTATGAATTACATTCCTTCCTCATTTGGAAACCTGCCCCAGGATCAGGGGGAGAATCCTGTACATCTGCAGAGCTTCCCAACAACTTTTCTGGCTTTGCCATTGTGCAGTTTACCTTTAAATTAATGATTCATTGCATGTGCAATCCTCCCCGCCCCCACACACACAAGCTCTGGTGGTCTTCATATTTTAAAGTAATTATGTAACTTTTATTCAAAGATGAGTGAAGTAATATTATGTCGTCAGCTGATTTCTTTGTGGGCGTACCTCATGAACTTGCAAGTGTTTATCATCACTATTATTGACATTATTTTCACTAGATTCTCAAAAGATTCCTTCACTCATAACACCTAATATTTTTTGACTGTTTAATATGCACGAGATACCATTTCAGGCACCTGGGATATACCAGCAATCGGATCAAACACACAAATAAAATCCTGATCTCACAGAGCTTCCATTCCAGTAAAATGACAATAGGAAAATTGACCCCCGAACTAAATAAACCTCTGGCCATAGACACTGCGGCAATTTCCAGGGAAATCAGACAGGACAGAGAAGCTTTGTTTCCCCCACCTTAGTGGGAATGTGACCAGCTTCATAAGTACACTTTGCTATCTGTTATTATGTTTAGCAATGATAAGAATCATAATATCTGCTTAGTCCCTCCTTGCGCTATACAAAGCAGTTGCGCACCCTGTACCTCATTTAATTTTCCTAACCATCTTGTTGAGTAGGTATTATCATTGTAATAGCCACTCTACTGCTGAGGATGCTGAGACTCAAAGAAATGAAAGTCTTTGTCCACTGGCACACAGCTCAGTGAAAGTGGGGAAGTCAAACATTCTGATTCCAAATCCCACTCTTTCCCCAGGGGTGTATGTAGTACAAGAAGCCCCATCCCTTGAGGACTGAGAAAATGGATGATCATACACCGAGAGATGCAGGGCAGGGTGTATGGGGGTGTGTGGGGTGTAGAGGAGTGTCACCAAAAGAGAGAGTGTTTATTAAAGAACGAAAAGCAGTTGCCTCAGTGTAATGAGTCGTGTTTCCACAGCCCTGCAGGGGTGGGGGTGGAAGGTGTGGCTTCCACCCATAGCCAAGGAGTTAGTACCACGCCTCATGGCCTGCTGGTCGACTCCACCAGTCCAAGGATGAACAGCCCACATCCTCCCTTCCCAAGCATCACAACATCTGACCTACCCAAGGCTTACTTTTGCTGTGCAGAGACCTCAGTGGCAGCAAGGTTCACACTCTTGATTACCTGAGACAGGGACAGATAGTCATTTCCTATCCATATTATCCTCACCAAGAGATAAGTATCCTTTATAGTCTGCCAGAATTGAGGTGGGGTTGGGAGATAGATATGAGGGAGGAGCTCACAGCAACCAGTCTACTCTTGACTTCTCTGCTTTAGCAGAGACACAACAGCGCCTGGGTTTTCTGCCACCATTGGTGTCCAAAAGCCATGAACATGACTTTTGGCTGGTGGTTCCTCCTTGCAACAATGCAGGACACAGTAAGGTGCAGTGGAAGAGGAAGGCTACTGCAGTCCATGGGTTCTTGGAGTGGCAAATATGGCACACCCCACTAGTTATCCCATTGCCTTCCACTTTGGCACTAACTGCACTCATGGAACTGTTTGGGAACATGGATGCTGATGTAGATAGACTGTGAGCTACTTTGAGGAAAACCCTAGCATAGTGGTCTAAGTGGGTTCCTGCTCTTGACACACAGCTTCTTTAGTCTCCTGGCATGCCCACTTCTGACAATTTTCTTAAAACTGGTAGTTCAGAGGCTTCCCCCCTCGCCCCCCCCAAAAAAATCTAATTGCTGGTTTTATTCTTACATAGTCTCATCACTGATCCACACACTTCTTTCCAGGACTAGAGAGGCACATGGGCCTTGATTATAAGCCTGACTGGAGAATACTGGGTGTCACGGTTTTCCTGGTCCTTGGAACTCAGGGTCTGGCCTGAGCAGCCCCACTCCTAGCTGCTGGAGATCTTATACCCTGCCCTGTGGGAGTCTACTGACTGAGGGTGGAGGGCTTTGGGGGCATCAGCTACATGGTGAGGTGAAGGAGGGGCAGCATGAGCTCAATGACCAGGGCCCTGTGTTGAGGCCCCCTGCTGTTGACGTTCTTCAAGAATTTTCCGTCTATGTATTTGTTAGTCATATGCCCTAAAGCCTCATATCAAAGGTCATCATGCCATGGACTGAGGTTTTCTCAGGGAATCAGTCTGATTTTGCAGGGCTGGAGGGAAGAAGGGGGCGCTGGGAGACCTCTTGGGAGTTCTGAGGAAATCTTTGCTGCTGCGTTGGCAGCTCTGGGTCACCGGGTGGGATTCCACTGCCATGCTCTCCTCACTCCTCTTTTTCCTCCCAGATACATGTCTGCTGCTTTGTGTGCTGATTTCCTATTCCCTGACCTGGCATGCAAGTTGTTTGTGCTCCTTCATCACCCGCTGCACATGTTTACTCTGTCTTCTTCTTTCCAAGGCAAGATTCTTGAGACTAGTGTTTGGAGAGAACAGCAGGTATATCTGCTTTCTCTTCATAGCTACATTCCAAGAGCATCATGCCAACGGAGTAGGAGGTCTCACAGCAGGGAGAGGAAGCAGGAAACAGTGAACAGAAGGAGCTGAGGAGCAGGCTGCCGTGTCTCTGCCCTTTGGAGCTGTCCAGGCTGGGTGCCAAGAACTGGGTTCTTCTGTGACCTAGGGCTCCAGGGAGGATGTAGCTGCCACCTACGCACAGTAGCCATTGCTCAGGATCTGGAACCATGCTGCCCATCCTCCACTCTCCCCCCTACCATCTCTGTGGATGATGATGTGTGTGTGTGTGTGTGTGTGTGTGTGTGTGTGTGTGAGAGAGAGAGAGAGAGAGAGAGAGAAAGAAAGAGAAAGAGAGAGAGAGAGAGGGAGAGAATGTGAGAGAGCATGTGTGTGTACGTGTTTGTGTGTGTGAGAGCCCACTTGCATGTCTGTGTGTATGTAAGAGAGAGATTATGTGAGAGAATATGTGTGTGCATGTTTATATATGTGAGAGAACATGCTTCCATGTCTCTGTGTGCTTGTATGTGTGCGTGTGTGCCTGTGTGTGTGTGTGTGTGTGAGAGAGAGAGAGAGAGAGAGAGAGAGAGAGAGAGAAACCGAGAGAGAGATATACAGAGAAATACAGAGAGAGAGACAGAGACTGTCAGATCTTTAGCTTCACATCTATGCATTCTAGGTCTGGGAAGAGGGGAGAACCAGAGGCTTAGAAATGCGTCTTTAACTTTCTTTCTTTCCTGAAATTTGGACAGTTTTAGTAGACATAACTTGCTCCTTTTCATGTGTATGTATGTGTGCATGTATGTTCGTCTTAGTGAGTATACTTGCTTTTGTGATGTGTATGTTAGTTTCTAAGTATGTGTGCATGCGTGCATTTATGTGTATTTCTGGGCATCATATCCCCCTCTGAGATATTCTCTCTCCTTTTTTGTGCACACGTATATCGTATATGCTTGCGTACTTGCATGTGGCATGTGTGGCTGTAAGGTACCTATTCATTTTTAGATATGGTTGTATGTGTGGAAGTATATGTGGTGTGTTTATGGGTTGTGCATATGGCGAGTGTGTACATGTGGCACCTGATTGTGTGTGTACACCTTGGTGTGTGTCTGCCTGCCTGGGAATGTAAGCCTATGAGCGCACACTCAGAAGTGAAGATTGGGATGATGCCCCATCTAGGAGAGTCTGAACATGTGTGAGGCAGCTGTCTGTGAGTATGGGAGTGTACCTTTAGGGAGAGGTTGTTGCATTTCTGTGTGACTTGGGAGGGAAGACTTGTCACCTGTTGGGGGGAAGGGAGGCTTACTTCATCACTTTTGGGGCCCAGGACACGTCTGTCAGAGCTCCTCAGTCAATGAGCTGAGAATGAGAGCTGAGGCTGCTGAACAGGGACAGCAGAGGGAGGCAGGAGGGTCAGAGGAGCATATGGAAACAAGAGTAGACAGACCAACTTCAAGGACGGGGAGCACAGACCAACCATGTCACGAGCAAACTTGAGGGTGGCAGAACAGCCCATGGTATCCCGGCTCCTGCGAGCTGTCTCAGGGACGGGGGTGAGGGGCACAGCCCAGATGAAAGATCAGACATGAGCAGTCAACAATAGGAAGATGTGCTGTGTGTAGCCAGGGTGCAGAGGAGCATGGGGGGAGGATGGGCCCTACCAGACAGCAGTAAAGGAAACAGGTTCTCAGGGAAAGGAGATCCCCTGGCAGGCTGGTCTGTGGTGCCACTTTTCACTTACCTTGGTCTGAGGATCACATTTGCATAGACTAGCACCAAGCCATGCCCCAGATCTGTGTGGCTGAGATGACACAGCTGATGGCTGATGACAGGCTAAGGTGGTATGTGGACTGAGTCTGATGATCAGCCTTGGGACAGAGACCAGTTCTATCCTGATGTTTGAGGGTATTATTTTGCTTATTGTTTGGTCTTAGTACAATTCCTCCAGGGAAATACTAATTTTTTCCTGTATGACCTGGAGGGCAAGAGGATTCATTCCTACACAGCAAGGGTGGAGAGACCAGAGTTCTGGAACAGCCAGTTCCTCTGAACTGCCTCCAGTGCACAAAGAGAGGGGCAGCTGTAATAACTGTTCACTTGCCAGCTAGGCAGTTCCTCCTCAACAATGCATTAATTGTGTATGTGTGAGAGTACATGCGTGTGCACGTATGCCGTAAATTGTCCAGATCGGGGTTCTAGAGGTTCTAACTGTGAGGTGCATTGTGTTGGAGATTGGGGACTTGTTTCAGATAACCTTGATTGGAGGGTAGGAAGTGAGGGGTACTGGTATTCTGAGAGAGTGGCGTGGGTTTAGCAGAGCTGCTTCATGATCCACCTTTGATACAGAGTTGGTAACAGGACCACAGCATGCACTTCCACACAGAATACAGCTCAGCTCTGGCACCTGGGCTTTGGCAGCCGTGTGAAATGCCTGGGAGCAATGTTGACATCATGAGGGGCATCATCTTACCCAGAGGCTATACTGAAGTTCTCTCAGAGGACTTCAAGATTGCTTGTTGGAGACTATAGTGAACAGATAGGTCCTGGTAGCAATTTGTGTCACCCTTCTGGGACTCCCAGGCACAACAACTGTGGGGATCTTTCCCAAGATGGCTGATGGGGTCAACAGTGATAACAGAGGGGTCTCTGAGTCATGGCCCTTTTGTTTGTATTGATACACAGAAAACTGGTGTAGATATTTATAAATATGTGTATAGCATTAAATATATATATATTTATCTGTAATTAAAATTGTTATCATATTCGTTATTATTATCATCAGTGTCATCTTCTTGACTATGCATTGAAAATATACCCACAAATGTTAGCACAGATAACTTCTGGATGGTGGGATTAAGGCTAAAAATATTTCCCAAACTCTGTATGCTTTCAGGACTGGCAGAAATATGTGCACTGAACATTGACACTTTCCTATACAATCATAAAATACAAAAAGCTACAAAGTAAGTTCCATCCTTCCTCGACTGTCAAGGCCTAGCGGAAATCTTGCCCCCTGTGATATGTTCTTTTTGAACTCCTGTACTCCTTCTTGGGCACAGAACTCTCTTGACACTCCGTCAGCAATTGAATCACTTGATATTTCTTCTTCTTTTTATTTGTGATTTCTTATTATTTAATCTCCTTCATGATAAGGACCATATTTTGTAATAATTCCCTTGCTATAGCGATGACCGATTGATTGTCTGTAATAAGCCAGGCACTGTGCCAGAGCTGAAGGGATGAAAGTGCAGTCCGTGGACACTTGCTGCCTTGCAGAAGTGTGTTACCAATCTGTGGTAAGTACATAAATTGAGAGTACATGTTTAGAAAGTTCTTATAGCATCATTGTATTTTATGATGGCAAGAGTCTCTATGACGTTAACAAAAACCAGGGCTTGTATTTTGTGTGTCTTTGCTGTTTTTCTTCTTTGTATCAATTTGTTTTCCCTGTGCTATATGAATGTATTGATCCATGAGTGACTGACTTGGAGAAAAATGAAATCCTCATCCTTCACTTCAGACAGTTTGAGAAGCAGCAGTGTAGGGGCTTTGTGAAGATCAGGCGATTTATTTGCCACAGCGTGTCTATAAAGCAAGAGGCATTGTTTGTGTTTTTGGTGGTGTACATGGAGGCTGATACAAGCTAGATAACTTCAGCTAGGTCCACAAGTAGAAAACCTTGGGTTTGGGCCCAGGAGGTTTCCACTCGCCTTGTGTATGTAGTTTACCTCAACCATTGCTCCATTGGTGTCCAGCACTTGTTTATCTTACTAGGACTTCAGAAATGCTGATTACCTAGTCCTGGTGGCTGCTCTCCACCCCCTCACCCCCACCGCATGGGCCAATGATGCCTGAGGACCAGCTCAATGGCAGCCTTTATTGCTATCCCTGCAGCGGGGACGGGGAGCATCTTGGAGGAGCTTGTCTCTGAAAAGAGGGACACAGTTTCAAACATGTTAACTAAAGCACTGTTTGAAGGGAAAACAGAGTAAAACAATACTAAATGTCCATTTGCAGAGACGTGGGTGGCTTAAAGGCCTTGATTGCCATTTCTGGGTCATCACTATTGGAGTGTAGGTCTCTGATGGCCCCAGTGCCCTCTCTTCTTACTCTGTTCTTTTTTTTTCATGGAGTCTGAATTCATTCTCCATGGCTTAGATTAGCCATATAATTATTCTTTTCCTGGGACAGGCTTAGACCCTGTGACCTGAGACCCAATCCTGTGAAAGCTTTATCTAGTCTCAGTCTTACTCTGCAGGTAGGGTTTCACCTCACTGTGAAGCTCATTCCTTGGGGGTCATGTCATATGGGATTGTTTGCTAGACAACTTTATCAGGGAGTAGGAAGATTTCAGAATGAAACCAACTGAAGGAAGCCCAACCAAGAACAAACAGATCGTGTGTGCGCACGTGCGTGTGTATGACCAACAGCCTAAAGGATAGTGTTCTGAGTGGCCTTTTAGTTTGATCAGAGTTGTTAATGTCCCCAGAGCTACTGTTCTGGCTTGGTCAGGAAACAGATCTTCAGGTAGTAAGGATGTTCTAAAAGTCAAGGAGAGGTCAGTTCTGTGGTTCTGGGATGTCTGTCCCACTTGGAGCTGGGCCAGCCTTCAGAGGAGGGGTCTGTTTTAAGCAAGCCAAGATCTCAGGAGCTCTGCTACTTTCTTGGTCTACAGCACTGGTGAAACTTCTGTCTTCTCAGTTGGCATCTCCTCTTCTCTCTGATCCCTTTATGCTGCAAATCTCTGTCCATGATCTTCTGCACTTCCTTATGTGCACTCACTCCCTAGCTGATCTCATAATAGTCTTATGGCTTTTAAATTCCTTTTCTACATCTTAGACACAATCTTTCAGCCAAATTCCTGGTTTCTTTTTTTTAAGATTTTTTATTTATTTACGACAGATACACACAGAGAGAGAAAGAGAGGCAGAGACACAGACAGAGGGAGAAGCAGGCTCTGTGCAGGGAGCCTGACGTGGGACTCGATCCCGGGTCTCCAGGATCAGGCCCTGGGCCGAAAGCGGTGCTAAACCGCTGGGCCACTGGGGCTGCCCAATTCCTGACGTCTATACAATTGAATTCTATACAACTGCCTACTCAACTCACATTGAGTGTCAAAGAGACATCTTAACTCAACATGCCCAGAACTGAATTCCTGATCCCTTCTGCCGTCTATAAAAACTGTTTCCACTACAGCCATTTCCCATATCATTTGACAGGCATTCCATTCTACTCCTTGCTCAGGCCAAAAAACCAACCAAACAAACAAACCACAAAAACAAACAAACAAGAAACAAACAAACAAAGAAACAAAACACGATGCACACACGAAACAAAACAAAACAAAACAAAACAAAACAAAACAAAACAAAACACCCACCAAATCCTGGAGTCAGTGTTGACTCCTGACACTCCATATCCAAACCACCAGGAATGTTGTTAGGTCAACCTCAAAATGTATCCAGAAGCTGAGCAGTTTCCATCACATCTTCTGTTACCTAGAGATGACCCAAACCACCATCATCTCTAGTCTGACTTACAGCAATAGCTTCTTACCTGGTGTTCCTGCTCCCACCCTTGCCTGTTTTCACTCTATTCTTAACACAGTAAGTAGTCAAAAGGTAAGTCAGATTGTGCTGCTTCTCTGCTCAGAACCTCAAGACCTCCCTCCTTTGGCCCCCACATTCTACTGCAAACAAGAGCCAAGTTCCTTAAGATGGTCTACTAGCCCCCACGTAAGGTGGGATTCTGTTAATATCTCTGACCTCATCTCCAACTCTTGTCCTTTTCGCTCAGTCCACAGCAGCCACACTGGCCTGTCCACCCTTCCTCAAATGTGCTTAGACACTCCTGGGCTTTGGAGCCTTTGCACTAACTCGTCCTTCTGCCTGAACGATACTTCCTTTATATATCAGCAAAGTGAACCCCCTCACCTTCTTCATTTCTTTCTACTCTGCCTACCCTTTAGTAGAATTTAATGATCCCTCTCTTTCCTGGCATTTCCAATTCACCTTCGCCCTGTTCTATGTGAGCTTACCACTGCCCCCCCGCCGCCCCGCCAACCAGAGTAAGTATTGCCTTCTAAGGTACTGCCTAATTTGTTATTTAAAAGGTTTACTTTGTATTTTCTGTTTTTGTGCATAAGAGCTTGTGTTTTGTTCATATATGTATCCCAGGTGACTGGAACTGTGACTGACACAAATAGACCTTTGTGTTTTTATTTTTAAATATTTTAT